>NW_027520386.1:0-89932 GCF_051991245.1 Festucalex cinctus
GTGTCAAAATCTTAAAAATTAACAGGTGCCCAAGCAATTTCATGCTAGAATCATCATCCGGATGCCAAAATAAACTAAATATAGCAAAAGATTTGAGTGCACAACGTTTGGTTTAGGTTTGACAGCCATAATCACCTTTTTATTGCTTTAAATGCGTTTGTAGCGCATGATTGTACATTTGCGCTGAATGTGTCAAAATCTTAAAAATTAACAGGTGCCCAAGCAATTTCATGCTAGAATCATCATCCGGATGCCAAAATAAACTAAATACAGCAAAAGATTTGAGTGCACAACGTTTGGTTTAGATTTGACAGCCATAATCAGCAATTGTGTACATTTGAGCTGAATGTGTCAAAATCTTAAAAATTAACAGGTGCCCAAGCAATTTCATGCTAGAATCATCATCCGGATGCCAAAATAAACTAAATACAGCAAAAGATTTGAGTGCACAACGTTTGGTTTAGGTTTGACAGCCATAATCACCTTTTTATTGCTTTAAATGCGTTTGTAGCGCATGATTGTACATTTGAGCTGAATGTGTCAAAATCTTAAAAATTAACAGGTGCCCAAGCAATTTCATGCTAGAATCATCATCCGGATGCCAAAATAAACTAAATACAGCAAAAGATTTGAGTGCACAACGTTTGGTTTAGATTTGACAGCCATAATCAGCAATTGTGTACATTTGAGCTGAATGTGTCAAAATCTTAAAAATTAACAGGTGCCCAAGCAATTTCATGCTAGAATCATCATCCGGATGCCAAAATAAACTAAATACAGCAAAGGATTTGAGTGCACAACGTTTGGTTTAGGTTTGACAGCCATAATCACCTTTTTATTGCTTTAAATGCGTTTGTAGCGCATGATTGTACATTTGAGCTGAATGTGTCAAAATCTTAAAAATTAACAGGTGCCCAAGCAATTTCATGCTAGAATCATCATCCGGATGCCAAAATAAACTAAATACAGCAAAAGATTTGAGTGCACAACGTTTGGTTTAGATTTGACAGCCATAATCAGCAATTGTGTACATTTGAGCTGAATGTGTCAAAATCTTAAAAATTAACAGGTGCCCAAGCAATTTCATGCTAGAATCATCATCCGGATGCCAAAATAAACTAAATACAGCAAAAGATTTGAGTGCACAACGTTTGGTTTAGATTTGACAGCCATAATCAGCAATTGTGTACATTTGAGCTGAATGTGTCAAAATCTTAAAAATTAACAGGTGCCCAAGCAATTTCATGCTAGAATCATCATCCGGATGCCAAAATAAACTAAATACAGCAAAAGATTTGAGTGCACAACGTTTGGTTTAGGTTTGACAGCCATAATCACCTTTTTATTGCTTTAAATGCGTTTTTAGCGCATGATTGTACATTTGAGCTGAATGTGTCAAAATCTTAAAAATTAACAGGTGCCCAAGCAATTTCATGCTAGAATCATCATCCGGATGCCAAAATAAACTAAATACAGCAAAAGATTTGAGTGCACAACGTTTGGTTTAGATTTGACAGCCATAATCAGCAATTGTGTACATTTGAGCTGAATGTGTCAAAATCTTAAAAATTAACAGGTGCCCAAGCAATTTCATGCTAGAATCATCATCCGGATGCCAAAATAAACTAAATACAGCAAAAGATTTGAGTGCACAACGTTTGGTTTAGGTTTGACAGCCATAATCACCTTTTTATTGCTTTAAATGCGTTTTTAGCGCATGATTGTACATTTGAGCTGAATGCGTCAAAATCTTAAAAATTAACAGGTGCCCAAGCAATTTCATGCTAGAATCATCATCCGGATGCCAAAATAAACTAAATACAGCAAAAGATTTGAGTGCACAACGTTTGGTTTAGATTTGACAGCCATAATCAGCAATTGTGTACATTTGAGCTGAATGTGTCAAAATCTTAAAAATTAACAGGTGCCCAAGCAATTTCATGCTAGAATCATCATCCGGATGCCAAAATAAAGTAATACAGCAAAAGATTTGAGTGCACAACGTTTGGTTTAGGTTTGACAGCCATAATCACCTTTTTATTGCTTTAAATGCGTTTGTAGCGCATGATTGTACATTTGAGCTGAATGTGTCAAAATCTTAAAAATTAACAGGTGCCCAAGCAATTTCATGCTAGAATCATCATCCGGATGCCAAAATAAACTAAATACAGCAAAAGATTTGAGTGCACAACGTTTGGTTTAGATTTGACAGCCATAATCAGCAATTGTGTACATTTGAGCTGAATGTGTCAAAATCTTAAAAATTAACAGGTGCCCAAGCAATTTCATGCTAGAATCATCATCCGGATGCCAAAATAAACTAAATACAGCAAAAGATTTGAGTGCACAACGTTTGGTTTAGGTTTGACAGCCATAATCACCTTTTTATTGCTTTAAATGCGTTTTTAGCGCATGATTGTACATTTGAGCTGAATGTGTCAAAATCTTAAAAATTAACAGGTGCCCAAGCAATTTCATGCTAGAATCATCATCCGGATGCCAAAATAAACTAAATACAGCAAAAGATTTGAGTGCACAACGTTTGGTTTAGATTTGACAGCCATAATCAGCAATTGTGTACATTTGAGCTGAATGTGTCAAAATCTTAAAAATTAACAGGTGCCCAAGCAATTTCATGCTAGAATCATCATCCGGATGCCAAAATAAAGTAATACAGCAAAAGATTTGAGTGCACAACGTTTGGTTTAGGTTTGACAGCCATAATCACCTTTTTATTGCTTTAAATGCGTTTGTAGCGCATGATTGTACATTTGAGCTGAATGTGTCAAAATCTTAAAAATTAACAGGTGCCCAAGCAATTTCATGCTAGAATCATCATCCGGATGCCAAAATAAACTAAATACAGCAAAAGATTTGAGTGCACAACGTTTGGTTTAGATTTGACAGCCATAATCAGCAATTGTGTACATTTGAGCTGAATGTGTCAAAATCTTAAAAATTAACAGGTGCCCAAGCAATTTCATGCTAGAATCATCATCCGGATGCCAAAATAAACTAAATACAGCAAAAGATTTGAGTGCACAACGTTTGGTTTAGGTTTGACAGCCATAATCACCTTTTTATTGCTTTAAATGCGTTTTTAGCGCATGATTGTACATTTGAGCTGAATGTGTCAAAATCTTAAAAATTAACAGGTGCCCAAGCAATTTCATGCTAGAATCATCATCCGGATGCCAAAATAAACTAAATACAGCAAAAGATTTGAGTGCACAACGTTTGGTTTAGATTTGACAGCCATAATCAGCAATTGTGTACATTTGAGCTGAATGTGTCAAAATCTTAAAAATTAACAGGTGCCCAAGCAATTTCATGCTAGAATCATCATCCGGATGCCAAAATAAAGTAATACAGCAAAAGATTTGAGTGCACAACGTTTGGTTTAGGTTTGACAGCCATAATCACCTTTTTATTGCTTTAAATGCGTTTGTAGCGCATGATTGTACATTTGAGCTGAATGTGTCAAAATCTTAAAAATTAACAGGTGCCCAAGCAATTTCATGCTAGAATCATCATCCGGATGCCAAAATAAACTAAATACAGCAAAAGATTTGAGTGCACAACGTTTGGTTTAGATTTGACAGCCATAATCAGCAATTGTGTACATTTGAGCTGAATGTGTCAAAATCTTAAAAAATAACAGGTGCCCAAGCAATTTCATGCTAGAATCATCATCCGGATGCCAAAATAAACTAAATACAGCAAAAGATTTGAGTGCACAACGTTTGGTTTAGGTTTGACAGCCATAATCACCTTTTTATTGCTTTAAATGCGTTTTTAGCGCATGATTGTACATTTGAGCTGAATGTGTCAAAATCTTAAAAATTAACAGGTGCCCAAGCAATTTCATGCTAGAATCATCATCCGGATGCCAAAATAAACTAAATACAGCAAAAGATTTGAGTGCACAACGTTTGGTTTAGATTTGACAGCCATAATCAGCAATTGTGTACATTTGAGCTGAATGTGTCAAAATCTTAAAAATTAACAGGTGCCCAAGCAATTTCATGCTAGAATCATCATCCGGATGCCAAAATAAAGTAATACAGCAAAAGATTTGAGTGCACAACGTTTGGTTTAGGTTTGACAGCCATAATCACCTTTTTATTGCTTTAAATGCGTTTGTAGCGCATGATTGTACATTTGAGCTGAATGTGTCAAAATCTTAAAAATTAACAGGTGCCCAAGCAATTTCATGCTAGAATCATCATCCGGATGCCAAAATAAACTAAATACAGCAAAAGATTTGAGTGCACAACGTTTGGTTTAGATTTGACAGCCATAATCAGCAATTGTGTACATTTGAGCTGAATGTGTCAAAATCTTAAAAATTAACAGGTGCCCAAGCAATTTCCTGCTAGAATCATCATCCGGATGCCAAAATAAACTAAATACAGCAAAAGATTTGAGTGCACAACGTTTGGTTTAGGTTTGACAGCCATAATCACCTTTTTATTGCTTTAAATGCGTTTGTAGCGCATGATTGTACATTTGAGCTGAATGTGTCAAAATCTTAAAAATTAACAGGTGCCCAAGCAATTTCATGCTAGAATCATCATCCGGATGCCAAAATAAACTAAATACAGCAAAAGATTTGAGTGCACAACGTTTGGTTTAGATTTGACAGCCATAATCAGCAATTGTGTACATTTGAGCTGAATGTGTCAAAATCTTAAAAATTAACAGGTGCCCAAGCAATTTCATGCTAGAATCATCATCCGGATGCCAAAATAAACAAAATACAGCAAAAGATTTGAGTGCACAACGTTTGGTTTAGGTTTGACAGCCATAATCACCTTTTTATTGCTTTAAATGCGTTTTTAGCGCATGATTGTACATTTGAGCTGAATGTGTCAAAATCTTAAAAATTAACAGGTGCCCAAGCAATTTCATGCTAGAATCATCATCCGGATGCCAAAATAAACTAAATACAGCAAAAGATTTGAGTGCACAACGTTTGGTTTAGATTTGACAGCCATAATCAGCAATTGTGTACATTTGAGCTGAATGTGTCAAAATCTTAAAAATTAACAGGTGCCCAAGCAATTTCATGCTAGAATCATCATCCGGATGCCAAAATAAAGTAATACAGCAAAAGATTTGAGTGCACAACGTTTGGTTTAGGTTTGACAGCCATAATCACCTTTTTATTGCTTTAAATGCGTTTGTAGCGCATGATTGTACATTTGAGCTGAATGTGTCAAAATCTTAAAAATTAACAGGTGCCCAAGCAATTTCATGCTAGAATCATCATCCGGATGCCAAAATAAACTAAATATAGCAAAAGATTTGAGTGCACAACGTTTGGTTTAGGTTTGACAGCCATAATCACCTTTTTATTGCTTTAAATGCGTTTGTAGCGCATGATTGTACATTTGAGCTGAATGTGTCAAAATCTTAAAAATTAACAGGTGCCCAAGCAATTTCATGCTAGAATCATCATCCGGATGCCAAAATAAACTAAATACAGCAAAAGATTTGAGTGCACAACGTTTGGTTTAGATTTGACAGCCATAATCAGCAATTGTGTACATTTGAGCTGAATGTGTCAAAATCTTAAAAATTAACAGGTGCCCAAGCAATTTCATGCTAGAATCATCATCCGGATGCCAAAATAAACTAAATACAGCAAAAGATTTGAGTGCACAACGTTTGGTTTAGGTTTGACAGCCATAATCACCTTTTTATTGCTTTAAATGCGTTTGTAGCGCATGATTGTACATTTGAGCTGAATGTGTCAAAATCTTAAAAATTAACAGGTGCCCAAGCAATTTCATGCTAGAATCATCATCCGGATGCCAAAATAAACTAAATACAGCAAAAGATTTGAGTGCACAACGTTTGGTTTAGATTTGACAGCCATAATCAGCAATTGTTTACATTTGAGCTGAATGTGTCAAAATCTTAAAAATTAACAGGTGCCCAAGCAATTTCATGCTAGAATCATCATCCGGATGCCAAAATAAACTAAATACAGCAAAAGATTTGAGTGCACAACGTTTGGTTTAGGTTTGACAGCCATAATCACCTTTTTATTGCTTTAAATGCGTTTGTAGCGCATGATTGTACATTTGAGCTGAATGTGTCAAAATCTTAAAAATTAACAGGTGCCCAAGCAATTTCATGCTAGAATCATCATCCGGATGCCAAAATAAACTAAATACAGCAAAAGATTTGAGTGCACAACGTTTGGTTTAGATTTGACAGCCATAATCAGCAATTGTGTACATTTGAGCTGAATGTGTCAAAATCTTAAAAATTAACAGGTGCCCAAGCAATTTCATGCTAGAATCATCATCCGGATGCCAAAATAAAGTAATACAGCAAAAGATTTGAGTGCACAACGTTTGGTTTAGGTTTGACAGCCATAATCACCTTTTTATTGCTTTAAATGCGTTTGTAGCGCATGATTGTACATTTGAGCTGAATGTGTCAAAATCTTAAAAATTAACAGGTGCCCAAGCAATTTCATGCTAGAATCATCATCCGGATGCCAAAATAAACTAAATATAGCAAAAGATTTGAGTGCACAACGTTTGGTTTAGGTTTGACAGCCATAATCACCTTTTTATTGCTTTAAATGCGTTTGTAGCGCATGATTGTACATTTGAGCTGAATGTGTCAAAATCTTAAAAATTAACAGGTGCCCAAGCAATTTCATGCTAGAATCATCATCCGGATGCCAAAATAAACTAAATACAGCAAAAGATTTGAGTGCACAACGTTTGGTTTAGATTTGACAGCCATAATCAGCAATTGTGTACATTTGAGCTGAATGTGTCAAAATCTTAAAAATTAACAGGTGCCCAAGCAATTTCATGCTAGAATCATCATCCGGATGCCAAAATAAACTAAATACAGCAAAAGATTTGAGTGCACAACGTTTGGTTTAGGTTTGACAGCCATAATCACCTTTTTATTGCTTTAAATGCGTTTTTAGCGCATGATTGTACATTTGAGCTGAATGTGTCAAAATCTTAAAAATTAACAGGTGCCCAAGCAATTTCATGCTAGAATCATCATCCGGATGCCAAAATAAACTAAATACAGCAAAAGATTTGAGTGCACAACGTTTGGTTTAGATTTGACAGCCATAATCAGCAATTGTGTACATTTGAGCTGAATGTGTCAAAATCTTAAAAATTAACAGGTGCCCAAGCAATTTCATGCTAGAATCATCATCCGGATGTCAAAATAAACTAAATACAGCAAAAGATTTGAGTGCACAACGTTTGGTTTAGGTTTGACAGCCATAATCACCTTTTTATTGCTTTAAATGCGTTTTTAGCGCATGATTGTACATTTGAGCTGAATGTGTCAAAATCTTAAAAATTAACAGGTGCCCAAGCAATTTCATGCTAGAATCATCATCCGGATGCCAAAATAAACTAAATACAGCAAAAGATTTGAGTGCACAACGTTTGGTTTAGATTTGACAGCCATAATCAGCAATTGTGTACATTTGAGCTGAATGTGTCAAAATCTTAAAAATTAACAGGTGCCCAAGCAATTTCATGCTAGATTCATCATCCGGATGCCAAAATAAAGTAATACAGCAAATGATTTGAGTGCACAACGTTTGGTTTAGGTTTGACAGCCATAATCACCTTTTTATTGCTTTAAATGCGTTTGTAGCGCATGATTGTACATTTGAGCTGAATGTGTCAAAATCTTAAAAATTAACAGGTGCCCAAGCAATTTCATGCTAGAATCATCATCCGGATGCCAAAATAAACTAAATACAGCAAAAGATTTGAGTGCACAACGTTTGGTTTAGATTTGACAGCCATAATCAGCAATTGTGTACATTTGAGCTGAATGTGTCAAAATCTTAAAAATTAACAGGTGCCCAAGCAATTTCATGCTAGAATCATCATCCGGATGCCAAAATAAACTAAATACAGCAAAAGATTTGAGTGCACAACGTTTGGTTTAGGTTTGACAGCCATAATCACCTTTTTATTCCTTTAAATGCGTTTTTAGCGCATGATTGTACATTTGAGCTGAATGTGTCAAAATCTTAAAAATTAACAGGTGCCCAAGCAATTTCATGCTAGAATCATCATCCGGATGCCAAAATAAACTAAATACAGCAAAAGATTTGAGTGCACAACGTTTGGTTTAGATTTGACAGCCATAATCAGCAATTGTGTACATTTGAGCTGAATGTGTCAAAATCTTAAAAATTAACAGGTGCCCAAGCAATTTCATGCTAGAATCATCATCCGGATGCCAAAATAAACTAAATACAGCAAAAGATTTGAGTGCACAACGTTTGGTTTAGGTTTGACAGCCATAATCACCTTTTTATTGCTTTAAATGCGTTTTTAGCGCATGATTGTACATTTGAGCTGAATGTGTCAAAATCTTAAAAATTAACAGGTGCCCAAGCAATTTCATGCTAGAATCATCATCCGGATGCCAAAATAAACTAAATACAGCAAAAGATTTGAGTGCACAACGTTTGGTTTAGATTTGACAGCCATAATCAGCAATTGTGTACATTTGAGCTGAATGTGTCAAAATCTTAAAAATTAACAGGTGCCCAAGCAATTTCATGCTAGAATCATCATCCGGATGCCAAAATAAACTAAATACAGCAAAAGATTTGAGTGCACAACGTTTGGTTTAGGTTTGACAGCCATAATCACCTTTTTATTGCTTTAAATGCGTTTTTAGCGCATGATTGTACATTTGAGCTGAATGTGTCAAAATCTTAAAAATCAACAGGTGCCCAAGCAATTTCATGCTAGAATCATCATCCGGATGCCAAAATAAACTAAATACAGCAAAAGATTTGAGTGCACAACGTTTGGTTTAGGTTTGACAGCCATAATCACCTTTTTATTGCTTTAAATGCGTTTTTAGCGCATGATTGTACATTTGAGCTGAATGTGTCAAAATCTTAAAAATTAACAGGTGCCCAAGCAATTTCATGCTAGAATCATCATCCGGATGCCAAAATAAACTAAATACAGCAAAAGATTTGAGTGCACAACGTTTGGTTTAGATTTGACAGCCATAATCAGCAATTGTGTACATTTGAGCTGAATGTGTCAAAATCTTAAAAATTAACAGGTGCCCAAGCAATTTCATGCTAGAATCATCATCCGGATGCCAAAATAAACTAAATACAGCAAAAGATTTGAGTGCACAACGTTTGGTTTAGGTTTGACAGCCATAATCACCTTTTTATTGCTTTAAATGTGTCACGCCGCCACCGGCGTGACAGGCCATGCTCTTATTGTCATAGTCTTGTTTCCTGTTTTATTTTGAATTTCTGATTCACTTCTCACCCCAGGTCACTTGCCCTTCCTGCAGTTCACTAATTACCGGTCCCCGCCCATGATCATGTCCACCTGCCACCAATCAACCAAGACAATAAAAGCCACCTGCACTTTCCCCTCAGGGCCGAAGTGTCACACACAGTCAGTGCATGGAAGCGTCCCACAGTCCTCGAGTCCTTGTTCCCGGTACCTTATTGTCTTGCCTTACCTTGCCTTGTTTTTGTGCCTTGTCTTGTTTTTGTGCCTTGTCCTCCCCAGCGGAGCGCCTTGAGTTACCCCTTTTTGCCTTGAGCCTTTTTCCTCCCTAGCGGAGCGCCTTTTGTTGTCCCCTATACCTTTTGCCTGTTTTTTCCTCCCCAGTGGAGCGTTTTTTGTTCTCCACCTTTTTGCTTCCCCGTTCTCCTCTCAGCTTGAGAGGAGACGCTGGTTGGCCGGAAATAAACCTGCTGCCTTGGTGGTTTACCTTATCCTGCGTCTGGGTCCTACCTCTCCTCGCCGTGACAGTACACTTCGGCCAGCATGGACCCAGCAGGTATGTCCAAATTGGAGCCCTGGCAGAGGCTTGAAGCCAACGCCCGAGCCATTGCCGAGCTAAAAGAATTACTGGCATTGGTCCGTGGCGAGTGGAGTGATGGGTCGGACTGGCCTCAGGACCCTGAACCTTGTCTGCTGCAGCCTCTCGCCCCTGAACCTCGTCTGATGCAGCTTCTCGCCCCTGAACCTCGTCTGCTGCAGCCTCTCGCCCCTGAACCTCGTCTGCTGCAGCCTCTCGCTCCGGAACCTTGTCTGCTGCCGCCGCAGCCCCTGGCCGCTTCGCCTGTGCCGCTGCCGCCGCAGCCCCTGGCCGCTTCGCCTGTGCCGCTGCCGCCGCAGCCCCTGGCCGCTTCGCCTGTGCCGCTGCCGCCGCAGCCCCTGGCCGCTTCGCCTGTGCCGCTGCCGCCGCAGCCCCTGGCCGCTTCGCCTGGGCCGCTGCCGCCGCAGTCCCTGGCCGCTTCGCCTGGGCCGCTGCCGCCGCAGTCCCTGGCCGCTTCGCCTGGGCCGCTGCCGCCGCAGCCCCTGGCCGCTTCGCCTGGGCCGCTACCTCCTGTTGCTCGTCAGGCGGCGCATGGATTGCGGTCGCCACCACCTGTTCCTCGTCCGGCGGCGCATGGAATGCGGCCGCCACCTCCTGTGCCTCGTCAGGCGGCGCATGGATTGCGGCCGCCACCTCCTGTTCCTCGTCAGGCGGCGCATGGATTGCGGCCGCCACCTCTTGTTCCTCGTCCGGCGGCGCAGGGAATGCGGCCGCCACCGCCTGTTTCTCGTCCGGCGGCGCATGGATTGCGGCCGCCACCGCCTGTTTTTCGTCCGGCGGAGCATGGATTGCGGCCGCCACCTCCGGTTCCTCGACCGGCGGCGCCCGGCCAGCGGCCGCCTTCTCTTGTACCAGTTCCGGCGGCGCCCGGCCAGCGGCCGCCATCGCCTGCACCAGTTCCGGCGGCGCCCGGCCAGCGGCCGCCATCGCCTGCACCAGTTCCGGCGGCGCCCGGCCAGCGGCCGCCATCGCCTGCACCAGTTCCGGCGGCGCCCGGCCAGCGGCCGCCATCGCCTGCACCAGTTCCGGCGGCGCCCGGCCAGAGGCCGCCATCGCCTGCACCAGTTCCGGCGGCGCCCGGCCAGCGGCCGCCATCGCCTGCACCAGTTCCGGCGGCGCCCGGCCAGCGGCCGCCATCGCCTGCACCAGTTCCGGCGGCGCCCGGCCAGCGGCCGCCTCCTGCTCCTCATCTGGCGGCGAACACCCCGCCGCCACCTCTGCTCCTCGTCGGGCGTCGAGGACGCCCTCCTGACTGGCCCCGCCGGGCCCTCCTCGTCGGGCGTCGGGGACGCCCTCCTGACTGGCCCCGCCGGGCCCTCCTCGTCGGGCGTCGGGGACGTCCTCCTGACTGGCCCCGCCGGGCCCTCCTCGTCGGGCGTCGGGGACGTCCTCCTGACTGGCCCCGCTGGGACTCTCTTGTCGGGCGTCGGGGACGTCCTCCTGACTGGCCCCGCCGGGCCCTCCTCGTCGGGCGTCGGGGACGTCCTCCTGACTGGCCCCGCTGGGACTCTCTTGTCGGGCGTCGGGGACGTCCTCCTGACTGGCCCCGCTGGGACTCTCTTGTCGGGCGTCAAGGACGCCCTCCTGAACTGCCTTTTTTCTGGGACGGATGGGTGGGCCGTGTTCCCACCTCCGTGCCCCCTTCCGCCCGCCCTTGTTTTTGGACTCTTTGGGTCGGATGGCCGTCAGGAGCCGGCCATTGAGGGGGGGGTACTGTCACGCCGCCACCGGCGTGACAGGCCATGCTCTTATTGTCATAGTCTTGTTTCCTGTTTTATTTTGAATTTCTGATTCACTTCTCACCCCAGGTCACTTGCCCTTCCTGCAGTTCACTAATTACCGGTCCCCGCCCATGATCATGTCCACCTGCCACCAATCAACCAAGACAATAAAAGCCACCTGCACTTTCCCCTCAGGGCCGAAGTGTCACACACAGTCAGTGCATGGAAGCGTCCCACAGTCCTCGAGTCCTTGTTCCCGGTACCTTATTGTCTTGCCTTGCCTTGCCTTGTTTTTGTGCCTTGTCTTGTTTTTGTGCCTTGTCCTCCCCAGCGGAGCGCCTTGAGTTACCCCTTTTTGCCTTGAGCCTTTTTCCTCCCTAGCGGAGCGCCTTTTGTTGTCCCCTATACCTTTTGCCTGTTTTTTCCTCCCCAGTGGAGCGTTTTTTGTTCTCCACCTTTTTGCTTCCCCGTTCTCCTCTCAGCTTGAGAGGAGACGCTGGTTGGCCGGAAATAAACCTGCTGCCTTGGTGGCTTACCTTATCCTGCGTCTGGGTCCTACCTCTCCTCGCCGTGACAAAATGCGTTTTTAGCGCATGATTGTACATTTGAGCTGAATGTGTCAAAATCTTAAAAATTAACAGGTGCCCAAGCAATTTCATGCTAGAATCATCATCCGGATGCCAAAATAAACTAAATACAGCAAAAGATTTGAGTGCACAACGTTTGGTTTAGATTTGACAGCCATAATCAGCAATTGTGTACATTTGAGCTGAATGTGTCAAAATCTTAAAAATTAACAGGTGCCCAAGCAATTTCATGCTAGAATCATCATCCGGATGCCAAAATAAACTAAATACAGCAAAAGATTTGAGTGCACAACGTTTGGTTTAGATTTGACAGCCATAATCAGCAATTGTGTACATTTGAGCTGAATGTGTCAAAATCTTAAAAATTAACAGGTGCCCAAGCAATTTCATGCTAGAATCATCATCCGGATGCCAAAATAAACTAAATACAGCAAAAGATTTGAGTGCACAACGTTTGGTTTAGATTTGACAGCCATAATCAGCAATTGTGTACATTTGAGCTGAATGTGTCAAAATCTTAAAAATTAACAGGTGCCCAAGCAATTTCATGCTAGAATCATCATCCGGATGCCAAAATAAACTAAATACAGCAAAAGATTTGAGTGCACAACGTTTGGTTTAGGTTTGACAGCCATAATCACATTTTTATTGCTTTAAATGCGTTTTTAGCGCATGATTGTACATTTGAGCTGAATGTGTCAAAATCTTAAAAATTAACAGGTGCCCAAGCAATTTCATGCTAGAATCATCATCCTGATGCCAAAATAAACTAAATACAGCAAAAGATTTGAGTGCACAACGTTTGGTTTAGATTTGACAGCCATAATCAGCAATTGAGTACATTTGAGCTGAATGTGTCAAAATCTTAAAAATTAACAGGTGCCCAAGCAATTTCATGCTAGAATCATCATCCGGATGCCAAAATAAACTAAATACAGCAAAAGATTTGAGTGCACAACGTTTGGTTTAGGTTTGACAGCCATAATCACCTTTTTATTGCTTTAAATGCGTTTTTAGCGCATGATTGTACATTTGAGCTGAATGTGTCAAAATCTTAAAAATTAACAGGTGCCCAAGCAATTTCATGCTAGAATCATCATCCGGATGCCAAAATAAACTAAATACAGCAAAAGATTTGAGTGCACAACGTTTGGTTTAGATTTGACAGCCATAATCAGCAATTGTGTACATTTGAGCTGAATGTGTCAAAATCTTAAAAATTAACAGGTGCCCAAGCAATTTCATGCTAGAATCATCATCCGGATGCCAAAATAAACTAAATACAGCAAAAGATTTGAGTGCACAACGTTTGGTTTAGGTTTGACAGCCATAATCACCTTTTTATTGCTTTAAATGCGTTTTTAGCGCATGATTGTACATTTGAGCTGAATGTGTCAAAATCTTAAAAATTAACAGGTGCCCAAGCAATTTCATGCTAGAATCATCATCCGGATGCCAAAATAAACTAAATACAGCAAAAGATTTGAGTGCACAACGTTTGGTTTAGGTTTGACAGCCATAATCACCTTTTTATTGCTTTAAATGCGTTTGTAGCGCATGATTGTACATTTGAGCTGAATGTGTCAAAATCTTAAAAATTAACAGGTGCCCAAGCAATTTCATGCTAGAATCATCATCCGGATGCCAAAATAAACTAAATACAGCAAAAGATTTGAGTGCACAACGTTTGGTTTAGATTTGAGAGCCATAATCAGCAATTGTGTACATTTGAGCTGAATGTGTCAAAATCTTAAAAATTAACAGGTGCCCAAGTAATTTCATGCTAGAATCATCATCCGGATGCCAAAATAAACTAAATACAGCAAAAGATTTGAGTGCACAACGTTTGGTTTAGGTTTGACAGCCATAATCACCTTTTTATTGCTTTAAATGCGTTTTTAGCGCATGATTGTACATTTGAGCTGAATGTGTCAAAATCTTAAAAATTAACAGGTGCCCAAGCAATTTCATGCTAGAATCATCATCCGGATGCCAAAATAAACTAAATACAGCAAAAGATTTGAGTGCACAACGTTTGGTTTAGATTTGACAGCCATAATCAGCAATTGTGTACATTTGAGCTGAATGTGTCAAAATCTTAAAAATTAACAGGTGCCCAAGCAATTTCATGCTAGAATCATCATCCGGATGCCAAAATAAACTAAATACAGCAAAAGATTTGAGTGCACAACGTTTGGTTTAGGTTTGACAGCCATAATCACCTTTTTATTGCTTTAAATGTGTCACGCCGCCACCGGCGTGACAGGCCATGCTCTTATTGTCATAGTCTTGTTTCCTGTTTTATTTTGAATTTCTGATTCACTTCTCACCCCAGGTCACTTGCCCTTCCTGCAGTTCACTAATTACCGGTCCCCGCCCATGATCATGTCCACCTGCCACCAATCAACCAAGACAATAAAAGCCACCTGCACTTTCCCCTCAGGGCCGAAGTGTCACACACAGTCAGTGCATGGAAGCGTCCCACAGTCCTCGAGTCCTTGTTCCCGGTACCTTATTGTCTTGCCTTACCTTGCCTTGTTTTTGTGCCTTGTCTTGTTTTTGTGCCTTGTCCTCCCCAGCGGAGCGCCTTGAGTTACCCCTTTTTGCCTTGAGCCTTTTTCCTCCCTAGCGGAGCGCCTTTTGTTGTCCCCTATACCTTTTGCCTGTTTTTTCCTCCCCAGTGGAGCGTTTTTTGTTCTCCACCTTTTTGCTTCCCCGTTCTCCTCTCAGCTTGAGAGGAGACGCTGGTTGGCCGGAAATAAACCTGCTGCCTTGGTGGTTTACCTTATCCTGCGTCTGGGTCCTACCTCTCCTCGCCGTGACAGTACACTTCGGCCAGCATGGACCCAGCAGGTATGTCCAAATTGGAGCCCTGGCAGAGGCTTGAAGCCAACGCCCGAGCCATTGCCGAGCTAAAAGAATTACTGGCATTGGTCCGTGGCGAGTGGAGTGATGGGTCGGACTGGCCTCAGGACCCTGAACCTTGTCTGCTGCAGCCTCTCGCCCCTGAACCTCGTCTGATGCAGCTTCTCGCCCCTGAACCTCGTCTGCTGCAGCCTCTCGCCCCTGAACCTCGTCTGCTGCAGCCTCTCGCTCCGGAACCTTGTCTGCTGCCGCCGCAGCCCCTGGCCGCTTCGCCTGTGCCGCTGCCGCCGCAGCCCCTGGCCGCTTCGCCTGTGCCGCTGCCGCCGCAGCCCCTGGCCGCTTCGCCTGTGCCGCTGCCGCCGCAGCCCCTGGCCGCTTCGCCTGTGCCGCTGCCGCCGCAGCCCCTGGCCGCTTCGCCTGGGCCGCTGCCGCCGCAGTCCCTGGCCGCTTCGCCTGGGCCGCTGCCGCCGCAGTCCCTGGCCGCTTCGCCTGGGCCGCTGCCGCCGCAGCCCCTGGCCGCTTCGCCTGGGCCGCTACCTCCTGTTGCTCGTCAGGCGGCGCATGGATTGCGGTCGCCACCACCTGTTCCTCGTCCGGCGGCGCATGGAATGCGGCCGCCACCTCCTGTGCCTCGTCAGGCGGCGCATGGATTGCGGCCGCCACCTCCTGTTCCTCGTCAGGCGGCGCATGGATTGCGGCCGCCACCTCTTGTTCCTCGTCCGGCGGCGCAGGGAATGCGGCCGCCACCGCCTGTTTCTCGTCCGGCGGCGCATGGATTGCGGCCGCCACCGCCTGTTTTTCGTCCGGCGGAGCATGGATTGCGGCCGCCACCTCCGGTTCCTCGACCGGCGGCGCCCGGCCAGCGGCCGCCTTCTCTTGTACCAGTTCCGGCGGCGCCCGGCCAGCGGCCGCCATCGCCTGCACCAGTTCCGGCGGCGCCCGGCCAGCGGCCGCCATCGCCTGCACCAGTTCCGGCGGCGCCCGGCCAGCGGCCGCCATCGCCTGCACCAGTTCCGGCGGCGCCCGGCCAGCGGCCGCCATCGCCTGCACCAGTTCCGGCGGCGCCCGGCCAGAGGCCGCCATCGCCTGCACCAGTTCCGGCGGCGCCCGGCCAGCGGCCGCCATCGCCTGCACCAGTTCCGGCGGCGCCCGGCCAGCGGCCGCCATCGCCTGCACCAGTTCCGGCGGCGCCCGGCCAGCGGCCGCCTCCTGCTCCTCATCTGGCGGCGAACACCCCGCCGCCACCTCTGCTCCTCGTCGGGCGTCGAGGACGCCCTCCTGACTGGCCCCGCCGGGCCCTCCTCGTCGGGCGTCGGGGACGCCCTCCTGACTGGCCCCGCCGGGCCCTCCTCGTCGGGCGTCGGGGACGTCCTCCTGACTGGCCCCGCCGGGCCCTCCTCGTCGGGCGTCGGGGACGTCCTCCTGACTGGCCCCGCTGGGACTCTCTTGTCGGGCGTCGGGGACGTCCTCCTGACTGGCCCCGCCGGGCCCTCCTCGTCGGGCGTCGGGGACGTCCTCCTGACTGGCCCCGCTGGGACTCTCTTGTCGGGCGTCGGGGACGTCCTCCTGACTGGCCCCGCTGGGACTCTCTTGTCGGGCGTCAAGGACGCCCTCCTGAACTGCCTTTTTTCTGGGACGGATGGGTGGGCCGTGTTCCCACCTCCGTGCCCCCTTCCGCCCGCCCTTGTTTTTGGACTCTTTGGGTCGGATGGCCGTCAGGAGCCGGCCATTGAGGGGGGGGTACTGTCACGCCGCCACCGGCGTGACAGGCCATGCTCTTATTGTCATAGTCTTGTTTCCTGTTTTATTTTGAATTTCTGATTCACTTCTCACCCCAGGTCACTTGCCCTTCCTGCAGTTCACTAATTACCGGTCCCCGCCCATGATCATGTCCACCTGCCACCAATCAACCAAGACAATAAAAGCCACCTGCACTTTCCCCTCAGGGCCGAAGTGTCACACACAGTCAGTGCATGGAAGCGTCCCACAGTCCTCGAGTCCTTGTTCCCGGTACCTTATTGTCTTGCCTTGCCTTGCCTTGTTTTTGTGCCTTGTCTTGTTTTTGTGCCTTGTCCTCCCCAGCGGAGCGCCTTGAGTTACCCCTTTTTGCCTTGAGCCTTTTTCCTCCCTAGCGGAGCGCCTTTTGTTGTCCCCTATACCTTTTGCCTGTTTTTTCCTCCCCAGTGGAGCGTTTTTTGTTCTCCACCTTTTTGCTTCCCCGTTCTCCTCTCAGCTTGAGAGGAGACGCTGGTTGGCCGGAAATAAACCTGCTGCCTTGGTGGCTTACCTTATCCTGCGTCTGGGTCCTACCTCTCCTCGCCGTGACAAAATGCGTTTTTAGCGCATGATTGTACATTTGAGCTGAATGTGTCAAAATCTTAAAAATTAACAGGTGCCCAAGCAATTTCATGCTAGAATCATCATCCGGATGCCAAAATAAACTAAATACAGCAAAAGATTTGAGTGCACAACGTTTGGTTTAGATTTGACAGCCATAATCAGCAATTGTGTACATTTGAGCTGAATGTGTCAAAATCTTAAAAATTAACAGGTGCCCAAGCAATTTCATGCTAGAATCATCATCCGGATGCCAAAATAAACTAAATACAGCAAAAGATTTGAGTGCACAACGTTTGGTTTAGATTTGACAGCCATAATCAGCAATTGTGTACATTTGAGCTGAATGTGTCAAAATCTTAAAAATTAACAGGTGCCCAAGCAATTTCATGCTAGAATCATCATCCGGATGCCAAAATAAACTAAATACAGCAAAAGATTTGAGTGCACAACGTTTGGTTTAGATTTGACAGCCATAATCAGCAATTGTGTACATTTGAGCTGAATGTGTCAAAATCTTAAAAATTAACAGGTGCCCAAGCAATTTCATGCTAGAATCATCATCCGGATGCCAAAATAAACTAAATACAGCAAAAGATTTGAGTGCACAACGTTTGGTTTAGGTTTGACAGCCATAATCACATTTTTATTGCTTTAAATGCGTTTTTAGCGCATGATTGTACATTTGAGCTGAATGTGTCAAAATCTTAAAAATTAACAGGTGCCCAAGCAATTTCATGCTAGAATCATCATCCTGATGCCAAAATAAACTAAATACAGCAAAAGATTTGAGTGCACAACGTTTGGTTTAGATTTGACAGCCATAATCAGCAATTGTGTACATTTGAGCTGAATGTGTCAAAATCTTAAAAATTAACAGGTGCCCAAGCAATTTCATGCTAGAATCATCATTCGGATGCCAAAATAAACTAAATACAGCAAAAGATTTGAGTGCACAACGTTTGGTTTAGGTTTGACAGCCATAATCACCTTTTTATTGCTTTAAATGCGTTTTTAGCGCATGATTGTACATTTGAGCTGAATGTGTCAAAATCTTAAAAATTAACAGGTGCCCAAGCAATTTCATGCTAGAATCATCATCCGGATGCCAAAATAAACTAAATACAGCAAAAGATTTGAGTGCACAACGTTTGGTTTAGATTTGACAGCCATAATCAGCAATTGTGTACATTTGAGCTGAATGTGTCAAAATCTTAAAAATTAACAGGTGCCCAAGCAATTTCATGCTAGAATCATCATCCGGATGCCAAAATAAACTAAATACAGCAAAAGATTTGAGTGCACAACGTTTGGTTTAGGTTTGACAGCCATAATCACCTTTTTATTGCTTTAAATGCGTTTTTAGCGCATGATTGTACATTTGAGCTGAATGTGTCAAAATCTTAAAAATTAACAGGTGCCCAAGCAATTTCATGCTAGAATCATCATCCGGATGCCAAAATAAACTAAATACAGCAAAAGATTTGAGTGCACAACGTTTGGTTTAGGTTTGACAGCCATAATCACCTTTTTATTGCTTTAAATGCGTTTGTAGCGCATGATTGTACATTTGAGCTGAATGTGTCAAAATCTTAAAAATTAACAGGTGCCCAAGCAATTTCATGCTAGAATCATCATCCGGATGCCAAAATAAACTAAATACAGCAAAAGATTTGAGTGCACAACGTTTGGTTTAGATTTGAGAGCCATAATCAGCAATTGTGTACATTTGAGCTGAATGTGTCAAAATCTTAAAAATTAACAGGTGCCCAAGTAATTTCATGCTAGAATCATCATCCGGATGCCAAAATAAACTAAATACAGCAAAAGATTTGAGTGCACAACGTTTGGTTTAGGTTTGACAGCCATAATCACCTTTTTATTGCTTTAAATGCGTTTTTAGCGCATGATTGTACATTTGAGCTGAATGTGTCAAAATCTTAAAAATTAACAGGTGCCCAAGCAATTTCATGCTAGAATCATCATCCGGATGCCAAAATAAACTAAATACAGCAAAAGATTTGAGTGCACAACGTTTGGTTTAGATTTGACAGCCATAATCAGCAATTGTGTACATTTGAGCTGAATGTGTCAAAATCTTAAAAATTAACAGGTGCCCAAGCAATTTCATGCTAGAATCATCATCCGGATGCCAAAATAAACTAAATACAGCAAAAGATTTGAGTGCACAACGTTTGGTTTAGGTTTGACAGCCATAATCACATTTTTATTGCTTTAAATGCGTTTTTAGCGCATGATTGTACATTTGAGCTGAATGTGTCAAAATCTTAAAAATTAACAGGTGCCCAAGCAATTTCATGCTAGAATCATCATCCGGATGCCAAAATAAACTAAATACAGCAAAAGATTTGAGTGCACAACGTTTGGTTTAGATTTGACAGCCATAATCAGCAATTGTGTACATTTGAGCTGAATGTGTCAAAATCTTAAAAATTAACAGGTGCCCAAGCAATTTCATGCTAGAATCATCATCCGGATGCCAAAATAAACTAAATACAGCAAAAGATTTGAGTGCACAACGTTTGGTTTAGGTTTGACAGCCATAATCACCTTTTTATTGCTTTAAATGCGTTTTTAGCGCATGATTGTACATTTGAGCTGAATGTGTCAAAATCTTAAAAATTAACAGGTGCCCAAGCAATTTCATGCTAGAATCATCATCCGGATGCCAAAATAAACTAAATACAGCAAAAGATTTGAGTGCACAACGTTTGGTTTAGATTTGACAGCCATAATCAGCAATTGTGTACATTTGAGCTGAATGTGTCAAAATCTTAAAAATTAACAGGTGCCCAAGCAATTTCATGCTAGAATCATCATCCGGATGCCAAAATAAACTAAATACAGCAAAAGATTTGAGTGCACAACGTTTGGTTTAGGTTTGACAGCCATAATCACCTTTTTATTGCTTTAAATGCGTTTTTAGCGCATGATTGTACATTTGAGCTGAATGTGTCAAAATCTTAAAAATTAACAGGTGCCCAAGCAATTTCATGCTAGAATCATCATCCGGATGCCAAAATAAACTAAATACAGCAAAAGATTTGAGTGCACAACGTTTGGTTTAGATTTGACAGCCATAATCAGCAATTGTGTACATTTGAGCTGAATGTGTCAAAATCTTAAAAATTAACAGGTGCCCAAGCAATTTCATGCTAGAATCATCATCCGGATGCCAAAATAAACTAAATACAGCAAAAGATTTGAGTGCACAACGTTTGGTTTAGGTTTGACAGCCATAATCACCTTTTTATTGCTTTAAATGCGTTTTTAGCGCATGATTGTACATTTGAGCTGAATGTGTCAAAATCTTAAAAATTAACAGGTGCCCAAGCAATTTCATGCTAGAATCATCATCCGGATGCCAAAATAAACTAAATACAGCAAAAGATTTGAGTGCACAACGTTTGGTTTAGATTTGACAGGCATAATCAGCAATTGTGTACATTTGAGCTGAATGTGTCAAAATCTTAAAAATTAACAGGTGCCCAAGCAATTTCATGCTAGAATCATCATCCGGATGCCAAAATAAACTAAATACAGCAAAAGATTTGAGTGCACAACGTTTGGTTTAGATTTGACAGCCATAATCAGCAATTGTGTACATTTGAGCTGAATGTGTCAAAATCTTAAAAATTAACAGGTGCCCAAGCAATTTCATGCTAGAATCATCATCCGGATGCCAAAATAAACTAAATACAGCAAAAGATTTGAGTGCACAACGTTTGGTTTAGGTTTGACAGCCATAATCACCTTTTTATTGCTTTAAATGCGTTTTTAGCGCATGATTGTACATTTGAGCTGAATGTGTCAAAATCTTAAAAATTAACAGGTGCCCAAGCAATTTCATGCTAGAATCATCATCCGGATGCCAAAATAAACTAAATACAGCAAAAGATTTGAGTGCACAACGTTTGGTTTAGATTTGACAGCCATAATCAGCAATTGTGTACATTTGAGCTGAATGTGTCAAAATCTTAAAAATTAACAGGTGCCCAAGCAATTTCATGCTAGAATCATCATCCGGATGCCAAAATAAACTAAATACAGCAAAAGATTTGAGTGCACAACGTTTGGTTTAGGTTTGACAGCCATAATCACCTTTTTATTGCTTTAAATGCGTTTTTAGCGCATGATTGTACATTTGAGCTGAATGTGTCAAAATCTTAAAAATTAACAGGTGCCCAAGCAATTTCATGCTAGAATCATCATCCGGATGCCAAAATAAACTAAATACAGCAAAAGATTTGAGTGCACAACGTTTGGTTTAGATTTGACAGCCATAATCAGCAATTGTGTACATTTGAGCTGAATGTGTCAAAATCTTAAAAATTAACAGGTGCCCAAGCAATTTCATGCTAGAATCATCATCCGGATGCCAAAATAAACTAAATACAGCAAAAGATTTGAGTGCACAACGTTTGGTTTAGGTTTGACAGCCATAATCACCTTTTTATTGCTTTAAATGCGTTTTTAGCGCATGATTGTACATTTGAGCTGAATGTGTCAAAATCTTAAAAATTAACAGGTGCCCAAGCAATTTCATGCTAGAATCATCATCCGGATGCCAAAATAAACTAAATACAGCAAAAGATTTGAGTGCACAACGTTTGGTTTAGGTTTGACAGCCATAATCACCTTTTTATTGCTTTAAATGCGTTTTTAGCGCATGATTGTACATTTGAGCTGAATGTGTCAAAATCTTAAAAATTAACAGGTGCCCAAGCAATTTCATGCTAGAATCATCATCCGGATGCCAAAATAAACTAAATACAGCAAAAGATTTGAGTGCACAACGTTTGGTTTAGATTTGACAGCCATAATCAGCAATTGTGTACATTTGAGCTGAATGTGTCAAAATCTTAAAAATTAACAGGTGCCCAAGCAATTTCATGCTAGAATCATCATCCGGATGCCAAAATAAACTAAATACAGCAAAAGATTTGAGTGCACAACGTTTGGTTTAGGTTTGACAGCCATAATCACCTTTTTATTGCTTTAAATGCGTTTTTAGCGCATGATTGTACATTTGAGCTGAATGTGTCAAAATCTTAAAAATTAACAGGTGCCCAAGCAATTTCATGCTAGAATCATCATCCGGATGCCAAAATAAACTAAATACAGCAAAAGATTTGAGTGCACAACGTTTGGTTTAGATTTGACAGCCATAATCAGCAATTGTGTACATTTGAGCTGAATGTGTCAAAATCTTAAAAATTAACAGGTGCCCAAGCAATTTCATGCTAGAATCATCATCCGGATGCCAAAATAAACTAAATACAGCAAAAGATTTGAGTGCACAACGTTTGGTTTAGGTTTGACAGCCATAATCACATTTTTATTGCTTTAAATGCGTTTTTAGCGCATGATTGTACATTTGAGCTGAATGTGTCAAAATCTTAAAAATTAACAGGTGCCCAAGCAATTTCATGCTAGAATCATCATCCGGATGCCAAAATAAACTAAATACAGCAAAAGATTTGAGTGCACAACGTTTGGTTTAGGTTTGACAGCCATAATCACCTTTTTATTGCTTTAAATGCGTTTGTAGCGCATGATTGAACATTTGAGCTGAATGTGTCAAAATCTTAAAAATTAACAGGTGCCCAAGCAATTTCATGCTAGAATCATCATCCGGATGCCAAAATAAACTAAATACAGCAAAAGATTTGAGTGCACAACGTTTGGTTTAGGTTTGACAGCCATAATCACCTTTTTATTGCTTTAAATGCGTTTTTAGCGCATGATTGTACATTTGAGCTGAATGTGTCAAAATCTTAAAAATTAACAGGTGCCCAAGCAATTTCATGCTAGAATCATCATCCTGATGCCAAAATAAACTAAATACAGCAAAAGATTTGAGTGCACAACGTTTGGTTTAGATTTGACAGCCATAATCAGCAATTGTGTACATTTGAGCTGAATGTGTCAAAATCTTAAAAATTAACAGGTGCCCAAGCAATTTCATGCTAGAATCATCATCCGGATGCCAAAATAAACTAAATACAGCAAAAGATTTGAGTGCACAACGTTTGGTTTAGGTTTGACAGCCATAATCACCTTTTTATTGCTTTAAATGCGTTTTTAGCGCATGATTGTACATTTGAGCTGAATGTGTCAAAATCTTAAAAATTAACAGGTGCCCAAGCAATTTCATGCTAGAATCATCATCCGGATGCCAAAATAAACTAAATACAGCAAAAGATTTGAGTGCACAACGTTTGGTTTAGATTTGACAGCCATAATCAGCAATTGTGTACATTTGAGCTGAATGTGTCAAAATCTTAAAAATTAACAGGTGCCCAAGCAATTTCATGCTAGAATCATCATCCGGATGCCAAAATAAACTAAATACAGCAAAAGATTTGAGTGCACAACGTTTGGTTTAGGTTTGACAGCCATAATCACCTTTTTATTGCTTTAAATGCGTTTTTAGCGCATGATTGTACATTTGAGCTGAATGTGTCAAAATCTTAAAAATTAACAGGTGCCCAAGCAATTTCATGCTAGAATCATCATCCGGATGCCAAAATAAACTAAATACAGCAAAAGATTTGAGTGCACAACGTTTGGTTTAGATTTGACAGCCATAATCAGCAATTGTGTACATTTGAGCTGAATGTGTCAAAATCTTAAAAATTAACAGGTGCCCAAGCAATTTCATGCTAGAATCATCATCCGGATGCCAAAATAAACTAAATACAGCAAAAGATTTGAGTGCACAACGTTTGGTTTAGGTTTGACAGCCATAATCACCTTTTTATTGCTTTAAATGCGTTTTTAGCGCATGATTGTACATTTGAGCTGAATGTGTCAAAATCTTAAAAATTAACAGGTGCCCAAGCAATTTCATGCTAGAATCATCATCCGGATGCCAAAATAAACTAAATACAGCAAAAGATTTGAGTGCACAACGTTTGGTTTAGGTTTGACAGCCATAATCACCTTTTTATTCCTTTAAATGCGTTTTTAGCGCATGATTGTACATTTGAGCTGAATGTGTCAAAATCTTAAAAATTAACAGGTGCCCAAGCAATTTCATGCTAGAATCATCATCCGGATGCCAAAATAAACTAAATACAGCAAAAGATTTGAGTGCACAACGTTTGGTTTAGATTTGACAGCCATAATCAGCAATTGTGTACATTTGAGCTGAATGTGTCAAAATCTTAAAAATTAACAGGTGCCCAAGCAATTTCATGCTAGAATCATCATCCGGATGCCAAAATAAACTAAATACAGCAAAAGATTTGAGTGCACAACGTTTGGTTTAGGTTTGACAGCCATAATCACCTTTTTATTGCTTTAAATGCGTTTTTAGCGCATGATTGTACATTTGAGCTGAATGTGTCAAAATCTTAAAAATTAACAGGTGCCCAAGCAATTTCATGCTAGAATCATCATCCGGATGCCAAAATAAACTAAATACAGCAAAAGATTTGAGTGCACAACGTTTGGTTTAGATTTGACAGCCATAATCAGCAATTGTGTACATTTGAGCTGAATGTGTCAAAATCTTAAAAATTAACAGGTGCCCAAGCAATTTCATGCTAGAATCATCATCCGGATGCCAAAATAAACTAAATACAGCAAAAGATTTGAGTGCACAACGTTTGGTTTAGGTTTGACAGCCATAATCACCTTTTTATTGCTTTAAATGCGTTTTTAGCGCATGATTGTACATTTGAGCTGAATGTGTCAAAATCTTAAAAATTAACAGGTGCCCAAGCAATTTCATGCTAGAATCATCATCCGGATGCCAAAATAAACTAAATACAGCAAAAGATTTGAGTGCACAACGTTTGGTTTAGATTTGACAGCCATAATCAGCAATTGTGTACATTTGAGCTGAATGTGTCAAAATCTTAAAAATTAACAGGTGCCCAAGCAATTTCATGCTAGAATCATCATCCGGATGCCAAAATAAACTAAATACAGCAAAAGATTTGAGTGCACAACGTTTGGTTTAGGTTTGACAGCCATAATCACCTTTTTATTGCTTTAAATGCGTTTTTAGCGCATGATTGTACATTTGAGCTGAATGTGTCAAAATCTTAAAAATTAACAGGTGCCCAAGCAATTTCATGCTAGAATCATCATCCGGATGCCAAAATAAACTAAATACAGCAAAAGATTTGAGTGCACAACGTTTGGTTTAGATTTGACAGCCATAATCAGCAATTGTGTACATTTGAGCTGAATGTGTCAAAATCTTAAAAATTAACAGGTGCCCAAGCAATTTCATGCTAGAATCATCATCCGGATGCCAAAATAAACTAAATACAGCAAAAGATTTGAGTGCACAACGTTTGGTTTAGGTTTGACAGCCATAATCACCTTTTTATTGCTTTAAATGCGTTTTAGCGCATGATTGTACATTTGAGCTGAATGTGTCAAAATCTTAAAAATTAACAGGTGCCCAAGCAATTTCATGCTAGAATCATCATCCGGATGCCAAAATAAACTAAATACAGCAAAAGATTTGAGTGCACAACGTTTGGTTTAGGTTTGACAGCCATAATCACCTTTTTATTGCTTTAAATGCGTTTTTAGCGCATGATTGTACATTTGAGCTGAATGTGTCAAAATCTTAAAAATTAACAGGTGCCCAAGCAATTTCATGCTAGAATCATCATCCGGATGCCAAAATAAACTAAATACAGCAAAAGATTTGAGTGCACAACGTTTGGTTTAGATTTGACAGCCATAATCAGCAATTGTGTACATTTGAGCTGAATGTGTCAAAATCTTAAAAATTAACAGGTGCCCAAGCAATTTCATGCTAGAATCATCATCCGGATGCCAAAATAAACTAAATACAGCAAAAGATTTGAGTGCACAACGTTTGGTTTAGGTTTGACAGCCATAATCACCTTTTTATTGCTTTAAATGCGTTTTTAGCGCATGATTGTACATTTGAGCTGAATGTGTCAAAATCTTAAAAATTAACAGGTGCCCAAGCAATTTCATGCTAGAATCATCATCCGGATGCCAAAATAAACTAAATACAGCAAAAGATTTGAGTGCACAACGTTTGGTTTAGATTTGACAGCCATAATCAGCAATTGTGTACATTTGAGCTGAATGTGTCAAAATCTTAAAAATTAACAGGTGCCCAAGCAATTTCATGCTAGAATCATCATCCGGATGCCAAAATAAACTAAATACAGCAAAAGATTTGAGTGCACAACGTTTGGTTTAGGTTTGACAGCCATAATCACCTTTTTATTGCTTTAAATGCGTTTTTAGCGCATGATTGTACATTTGAGCTGAATGTGTCAAAATCTTAAAAATTAACAGGTGCCCAAGCAATTTCATGCTAGAATCATCATCCGGATGCCAAAATAAACTAAATACAGCAAAAGATTTGAGTGCACAACGTTTGGTTTAGATTTGACAGCCATAATCAGCAATTGTGTACATTTGAGCTGAATGTGTCAAAATCTTAAAAATTAACAGGTGCCCAAGCAATTTCATGCTAGAATCATCATCCGGATGCCAAAATAAACTAAATACAGCAAAAGATTTGAGTGCACAACGTTTGGTTTAGGTTTGACAGCCATAATCACCTTTTTATTGCTTTAAATGCGTTTTTAGCGCATGATTGTACATTTGAGCTGAATGTGTCAAAATCTTAAAAATTAACAGGTGCCCAAGCAATTTCATGCTAGAATCATCATCCGGATGCCAAAATAAACTAAATACAGCAAAAGATTTGAGTGCACAACGTTTGGTTTAGGTTTGACAGCCATAATCACCTTTTTATTGCTTTAAATGCGTTTGTAGCGCATGATTGAACATTTGAGCTGAATGTGTCAAAATCTTAAAAATTAACAGGTGCCCAAGCAATTTCATGCTAGAATCATCATCCGGATGCCAAAATAAACTAAATACAGCAAAAGATTTGAGTGCACAACGTTTGGTTTAGGTTTGACAGCCATAATCACCTTTTTATTGCTTTAAATGCGTTTTTAGCGCATGATTGTACATTTGAGCTGAATGTGTCAAAATCTTAAAAATTAACAGGTGCCCAAGCAATTTCATGCTAGAATCATCATCCGGATGCCAAAATAAACTAAATACAGCAAAAGATTTGAGTGCACAACGTTTGGTTTAGATTTGACAGCCATAATCAGCAATTGTGTACATTTGAGCTGAATGTGTCAAAATCTTAAAAATTAACAGGTGCCCAAGCAATTTCATGCTAGAATCATCATCCGGATGCCAAAATAAACTAAATACAGCAAAAGATTTGAGTGCACAACGTTTGGTTTAGGTTTGACAGCCATAATCACCTTTTTATTGCTTTAAATGCGTTTTTAGCGCATGATTGTACATTTGAGCTGAATGTGTCAAAATCTTAAAAATTAACAGGTGCCCAAGCAATTTCATGCTAGAATCATCATCCGGATGCCAAAATAAACTAAATACAGCAAAAGATTTGAGTGCACAACGTTTGGTTTAGATTTGACAGCCATAATCAGCAATTGTGTACATTTGAGCTGAATGTGTCAAAATCTTAAAAATTAACAGGTGCCCAAGCAATTTCATGCTAGAATCATCATCCGGATGCCAAAATAAACTAAATACAGCAAAAGATTTGAGTGCACAACGTTTGGTTTAGGTTTGACAGCCATAATCACCTTTTTATTGCTTTAAATGCGTTTTTAGCGCATGATTGTACATTTGAGCTGAATGTGTCAAAATCTTAAAAATTAACAGGTGCCCAAGCAATTTCATGCTAGAATCATCATCCGGATGCCAAAATAAACTAAATACAGCAAAAGATTTGAGTGCACAACGTTTGGTTTAGATTTGACAGCAATAATCAGCAATTGTGTACATTTGAGCGTGAATGTGTCAAAATCTTAAAAATTAACAGGTGCCCAAGCAATTTCATGCTAGAATCATCATCCGGATGCCAAAATAAACTAAATACAGCAAAAGATTTGAGTGCACAACGTTTGGTTTAGGTTTGACAGCCATAATCACATTTTTATTGCTTTAAATGCGTTTTTAGCGCATGATTGTACATTTGAGCTGAATGTGTCAAAATCTTAAAAATTAACAGGTGCCCAAGCAATTTCATGCTAGAATCATCATCCGGATGCCAAAATAAACTAAATACAGCAAAAGATTTGAGTGCACAACGTTTGGTTTAGATTTGACAGCCATAATCAGCAATTGTGTACATTTGAGCTGAATGTGTCAAAATCTTAAAAATTAACAGGTGCCCAAGCAATTTCATGCTAGAATCATCATCCGGATGCCAAAATAAACTAAATACAGCAAAAGATTTGAGTGCACAACGTTTGGTTTAGGTTTGACAGCCATAATCACCTTTTTATTGCTTTAAATGCGTTTTTAGCGCATGATTGTACATTTGAGCTGAATGTGTCAAAATCTTAAAAATTAACAGGTGCCCAAGCAATTTCATGCTAGAATCATCATCCGGATGCCAAAATAAACTAAATACAGCAAAAGATTTGAGTGCACAACGTTTGGTTTAGATTTGACAGCCATAATCAGCAATTGTGTACATTTGAGCTGAATGTGTCAAAATCTTAAAAATTAACAGGTGCCCAAGCAATTTCATGCTAGAATCATCATCCGGATGCCAAAATAAACTAAATACAGCAAAAGATTTGAGTGCACAACGTTTGGTTTAGGTTTGACAGCCATAATCACCTTTTTATTGCTTTAAATGCGTTTTTAGCGCATGATTGTACATTTGAGCTGAATGTGTCAAAATCTTAAAAATTAACAGGTGCCCAAGCAATTTCATGCTAGAATCATCATCCGGATGCCAAAATAAACTAAATACAGCAAAAGATTTGAGTGCACAACGTTTGGTTTAGATTTGACAGCCATAATCAGCAATTGTGTACATTTGAGCTGAATGTGTCAAAATCTTAAAAATTAACAGGTGCCCAAGCAATTTCATGCTAGAATCATCATCCGGATGCCAAAATAAACTAAATACAGCAAAAGATTTGAGTGCACAACGTTTGGTTTAGGTTTGACAGCCATAATCACCTTTTTATTGCTTTAAATGCGTTTTTAGCGCATGATTGTACATTTGAGCTGAATGTGTCAAAATCTTAAAAATTAACAGGTGCCCAAGCAATTTCATGCTAGAATCATCATCCGGATGCCAAAATAAACTAAATACAGCAAAAGATTTGAGTGCACAACGTTTGGTTTAGATTTGACAGCCATAATCAGCAATTGTGTACATTTGAGCTGAATGTGTCAAAATCTTAAAAATTAACAGGTGCCCAAGCAATTTCATGCTAGAATCATCATCCGGATGCCAAAATAAACTAAATACAGCAAAAGATTTGAGTGCACAACGTTTGGTTTAGGTTTGACAGCCATAATCACCTTTTTATTGCTTTAAATGCGTTTTTAGCGCATGATTGTACATTTGAGCTGAATGTGTCAAAATCTTAAAAATTAACAGGTGCCCAAGCAATTTCATGCTAGAATCATCATCCGGATGCCAAAATAAACTAAATACAGCAAAAGATTTGAGTGCACAACGTTTGGTTTAGGTTTGACAGCCATAATCACCTTTTATTCCTTTAAATGCGTTTTTAGCGCATGATTGTACATTTGAGCTGAATGTGTCAAAATCTTAAAAATTAACAGGTGCCCAAGCAATTTCATGCTAGAATCATCATCCGGATGCCAAAATAAACTAAATACAGCAAAAGATTTGATTGCACAACGTTTGGTTTAGATTTGACAGCCATAATCAGCAATTGTGTACATTTGAGCTGAATGTGTCAAAATCTTAAAAATTAACAGGTGCCCAAGCAATTTCATGCTAGAATCATCATCCGGATGCCAAAATAAACTAAATACAGCAAAAGATTTGAGTGCACAACGTTTGGTTTAGATTTGACAGCCATAATCAGCAATTGTGTACATTTGAGCTGAATGTGTCAAAATCTTAAAAATTAACAGGTGCCCAAGCAATTTCATGCTAGAATCATCATCCGGATGCCAAAATAAACTAAATACAGCAAAAGATTTGAGTGCACAACGTTTGGTTTAGGTTTGACAGCCATAATCACCTTTTTATTGCTTTAAATGCGTTTTTAGCGCATGATTGTACATTTGAGCTGAATGTGTCAAAATCTTAAAAATTAACAGGTGCCCAAGCAATTTCATGCTAGAATCATCATCCGGATGCCAAAATAAACTAAATACAGCAAAAGATTTGAGTGCACAACGTTTGGTTTAGATTTGACAGCCATAATCAGCAATTGTGTACATTTGAGCTGAATGTGTCAAAATCTTAAAAATTAACAGGTGCCCAAGCAATTTCATGCTAGAATCATCATCCGGATGCCAAAATAAACTAAATACAGCAAAAGATTTGAGTGCACAACGTTTGGTTTAGATTTGACAGCCATAATCAGCAATTGTGTACATTTGAGCTGAATGTGTCAAAATCTTAAAAATTAACAGGTGCCCAAGCAATTTCATGCTAGAATCATCATCCGGATGCCAAAATAAACTAAATACAGCAAAAGATTTGAGTGCACAACGTTTGGTTTAGATTTGACAGGCATAATCAGCAATTGTGTACATTTGAGCTGAATGTGTCAAAATCTTAAAAATTAACAGGTGCCCAAGCAATTTCATGCTAGAATCATCATCCGGATGCCAAAATAAACTAAATACAGCAAAAGATTTGAGTGCACAACGTTTGGTTTAGATTTGACAGCCATAATCAGCAATTGTGTACATTTGAGCTGAATGTGTCAAAATCTTAAAAATTAACAGGTGCCCAAGCAATTTCATGCTAGAATCATCATCCGGATGCCAAAATAAACTAAATACAGCAAAAGATTTGAGTGCACAACGTTTGGTTTAGGTTTGACAGCCATAATCACCTTTTTATTGCTTTAAATGCGTTTTTAGCGCATGATTGTACATTTGAGCTGAATGTGTCAAAATCTTAAAAATTAACAGGTGCCCAAGCAATTTCATGCTAGAATCATCATCCGGATGCCAAAATAAACTAAATACAGCAAAAGATTTGAGTGCACAACGTTTGGTTTAGATTTGACAGCCATAATCAGCAATTGTGTACATTTGAGCTGAATGTGTCAAAATCTTAAAAATTAACAGGTGCCCAAGCAATTTCATGCTAGAATCATCATCCGGATGCCAAAATAAACTAAATACAGCAAAAGATTTGAGTGCACAACGTTTGGTTTAGGTTTGACAGCCATAATCACCTTTTTATTGCTTTAAATGCGTTTTTAGCGCATGATTGTACATTTGAGCTGAATGTGTCAAAATCTTAAAAATTAACAGGTGCCCAAGCAATTTCATGCTAGAATCATCATCCGGATGCCAAAATAAACTAAATACAGCAAAAGATTTGAGTGCACAACGTTTGGTTTAGATTTGACAGCCATAATCAGCAATTGTGTACATTTGAGCTGAATGTGTCAAAATCTTAAAAATTAACAGGTGCCCAAGCAATTTCATGCTAGAATCATCATCCGGATGCCAAAATAAACTAAATACAGCAAAAGATTTGAGTGCACAACGTTTGGTTTAGGTTTGACAGCCATAATCACCTTTTTATTGCTTTAAATGCGTTTGTAGCGCATGATTGAACATTTGAGCTGAATGTGTCAAAATCTTAAAAATTAACAGGTGCCCAAGCAATTTCATGCTAGAATCATCATCCGGATGCCAAAATAAACTAAATACAGCAAAAGATTTGAGTGCACAACGTTTGGTTTAGGTTTGACAGCCATAATCACCTTTTTATTGCTTTAAATGCGTTTTTAGCGCATGATTGTACATTTGAGCTGAATGTGTCAAAATCTTAAAAATTAACAGGTGCCCAAGCAATTTCATGCTAGAATCATCATCCTGATGCCAAAATAAACTAAATACAGCAAAAGATTTGAGTGCACAACGTTTGGTTTAGATTTGACAGCCATAATCAGCAATTGTGTACATTTGAGCTGAATGTGTCAAAATCTTAAAAATTAACAGGTGCCCAAGCAATTTCATGCTAGAATCATCATCCGGATGCCAAAATAAACTAAATACAGCAAAAGATTTGAGTGCACAACGTTTGGTTTAGGTTTGACAGCCATAATCACCTTTTTATTGCTTTAAATGCGTTTTTAGCGCATGATTGTACATTTGAGCTGAATGTGTCAAAATCTTAAAAATTAACAGGTGCCCAAGCAATTTCATGCTAGAATCATCATCCGGATGCCAAAATAAACTAAATACAGCAAAAGATTTGAGTGCACAACGTTTGGTTTAGATTTGACAGCCATAATCAGCAATTGTGTACATTTGAGCTGAATGTGTCAAAATCTTAAAAATTAACAGGTGCCCAAGCAATTTCATGCTAGAATCATCATCCGGATGCCAAAATAAACTAAATACAGCAAAAGATTTGAGTGCACAACGTTTGGTTTAGGTTTGACAGCCATAATCACCTTTTTATTGCTTTAAATGCGTTTTTAGCGCATGATTGTACATTTGAGCTGAATGTGTCAAAATCTTAAAAATTAACAGGTGCCCAAGCAATTTCATGCTAGAATCATCATCCGGATGCCAAAATAAACTAAATACAGCAAAAGATTTGAGTGCACAACGTTTGGTTTAGGTTTGACAGCCATAATCACCTTTTTATTGCTTTAAATGCGTTTTTAGCGCATGATTGTACATTTGAGCTGAATGTGTCAAAATCTTAAAAATTAACAGGTGCCCAAGCAATTTCATGCTAGAATCATCATCCGGATGCCAAAATAAACTAAATACAGCAAAAGATTTGAGTGCACAACGTTTGGTTTAGATTTGACAGCCATAATCAGCAATTGTGTACATTTGAGCTGAATGTGTCAAAATCTTAAAAATTAACAGGTGCCCAAGCAATTTCATGCTAGAATCATCATCCGGATGCCAAAATAAACTAAATACAGCAAAAGATTTGAGTGCACAACGTTTGGTTTAGGTTTGACAGCCATAATCACCTTTTTATTGCTTTAAATGCGTTTTTAGCGCATGATTGTACATTTGAGCTGAATGTGTCAAAATCTTAAAAATTAACAGGTGCCCAAGCAATTTCATGCTAGAATCATCATCCGGATGCCAAAATAAACTAAATACAGCAAAAGATTTGAGTGCACAACGTTTGGTTTAGATTTGACAGCCATAATCAGCAATTGTGTACATTTGAGCTGAATGTGTCAAAATCTTAAAAATTAACAGGTGCCCAAGCAATTTCATGCTAGAATCATCATCCGGATGCCAAAATAAACTAAATACAGCAAAAGATTTGAGTGCACAACGTTTGGTTTAGGTTTGACAGCCATAATCACCTTTTTATTGCTTTAAATGCGTTTTTAGCGCATGATTGTACATTTGAGCTGAATGTGTCAAAATCTTAAAAATTAACAGGTGCCCAAGCAATTTCATGCTAGAATCATCATCCGGATGCCAAAATAAACTAAATACAGCAAAAGATTTGAGTGCACAACGTTTGGTTTAGATTTGACAGCAATAATCAGCAATTGTGTACATTTGAGGTGAATGTGTCAAAATCTTAAAAATTAACAGGTGCCCAAGCAATTTCATGCTAGAATCATCATCCGGATGCCAAAATAAACTAAATACAGCAAAAGATTTGGGTGCACAACGTTTGGTTTAGGTTTGACAGCCATAATCACATTTTTATTGCTTTAAATGCGTTTTTAGCGCATGATTGTACATTTGAGCTGAATGTGTCAAAATCTTAAAAATTAACAGGTGCCCAAGCAATTTCATGCTAGAATCATCATCCGGATGCCAAAATAAACTAAATACAGCAAAAGATTTGAGTGCACAACGTTTGGTTTAGATTTGACAGCCATAATCAGCAATTGTGTACATTTGAGCTGAATGTGTCAAAATCTTAAAAATTAACAGGTGCCCAAGCAATTTCATGCTAGAATCATCATCCGGATGCCAAAATAAACTAAATACAGCAAAAGATTTGAGTGCACAACGTTTGGTTTAGGTTTGACAGCCATAATCACCTTTTTATTGCTTTAAATGCGTTTTTAGCGCATGATTGTACATTTGAGCTGAATGTGTCAAAATCTTAAAAATTAACAGGTGCCCAAGCAATTTCATGCTAGAATCATCATCCGGATGCCAAAATAAACTAAATACAGCAAAAGATTTGAGTGCACAACGTTTGGTTTAGATTTGACAGCCATAATCAGCAATTGTGTACATTTGAGCTGAATGTGTCAAAATCTTAAAAATTAACAGGTGCCCAAGCAATTTCATGCTAGAATCATCATCCGGATGCCAAAATAAACTAAATACAGCAAAAGATTTGAGTGCACAACGTTTGGTTTAGGTTTGACAGCCATAATCACCTTTTTATTGCTTTAAATGCGTTTTTAGCGCATGATTGTACATTTGAGCTGAATGTGTCAAAATCTTAAAAATTAACAGGTGCCCAAGCAATTTCATGCTAGAATCATCATCCGGATGCCAAAATAAACTAAATACAGCAAAAGATTTGAGTGCACAACGTTTGGTTTAGATTTGACAGCCATAATCAGCAATTGTGTACATTTGAGCTGAATGTGTCAAAATCTTAAAAATTAACAGGTGCCCAAGCAATTTCATGCTAGAATCATCATCCGGATGCCAAAATAAACTAAATACAGCAAAAGATTTGAGTGCACAACGTTTGGTTTAGGTTTGACAGCCATAATCACCTTTTTATTGCTTTAAATGCGTTTTTAGCGCATGATTGTACATTTGAGCTGAATGTGTCAAAATCTTAAAAATTAACAGGTGCCCAAGCAATTTCATGCTAGAATCATCATCCGGATGCCAAAATAAACTAAATACAGCAAAAGATTTGAGTGCACAACGTTTGGTTTAGGTTTGACAGCCATAATCACCTTTTTATTCCTTTAAATGCGTTTTTAGCGCATGATTGTACATTTGAGCTGAATGTGTCAAAATCTTAAAAATTAACAGGTGCCCAAGCAATTTCATGCTAGAATCATCATCCGGATGCCAAAATAAACTAAATACAGCAAAAGATTTGATTGCACAACGTTTGGTTTAGATTTGACAGCCATAATCAGCAATTGTGTACATTTGAGCTGAATGTGTCAAAATCTTAAAAATTAACAGGTGCCCAAGCAATTTCATGCTAGAATCATCATCCGGATGCCAAAATAAACTAAATACAGCAAAAGATTTGAGTGCACAACGTTTGGTTTAGATTTGACAGCCATAATCAGCAATTGTGTACATTTGAGCTGAATGTGTCAAAATCTTAAAAATTAACAGGTGCCCAAGCAATTTCATGCTAGAATCATCATCCGGATGCCAAAATAAACTAAATACAGCAAAAGATTTGAGTGCACAACGTTTGGTTTAGGTTTGACAGCCATAATCACCTTTTTATTGCTTTAAATGCGTTTTTAGCGCATGATTGTACATTTGAGCTGAATGTGTCAAAATCTTAAAAATTAACAGGTGCCCAAGCAATTTCATGCTAGAATCATCATCCGGATGCCAAAATAAACTAAATACAGCAAAAGATTTGAGTGCACAACGTTTGGTTTAGATTTGACAGCCATAATCAGCAATTGTGTACATTTGAGCTGAATGTGTCAAAATCTTAAAAATTAACAGGTGCCCAAGCAATTTCATGCTAGAATCATCATCCGGATGCCAAAATAAACTAAATACAGCAAAAGATTTGAGTGCACAACGTTTGGTTTAGATTTGACAGCCATAATCAGCAATTGTGTACATTTGAGCTGAATGTGTCAAAATCTTAAAAATTAACAGGTGCCCAAGCAATTTCATGCTAGAATCATCATCCGGATGCCAAAATAAACTAAATACAGCAAAAGATTTGAGTGCACAACGTTTGGTTTAGATTTGACAGGCATAATCAGCAATTGTGTACATTTGAGCTGAATGTGTCAAAATCTTAAAAATTAACAGGTGCCCAAGCAATTTCATGCTAGAATCATCATCCGGATGCCAAAATAAACTAAATACAGCAAAAGATTTGAGTGCACAACGTTTGGTTTAGATTTGACAGCCATAATCAGCAATTGTGTACATTTGAGCTGAATGTGTCAAAATCTTAAAAATTAACAGGTGCCCAAGCAATTTCATGCTAGAATCATCATCCGGATGCCAAAATAAACTAAATACAGCAAAAGATTTGAGTGCACAACGTTTGGTTTAGGTTTGACAGCCATAATCACCTTTTTATTGCTTTAAATGCGTTTTTAGCGCATGATTGTACATTTGAGCTGAATGTGTCAAAATCTTAAAAATTAACAGGTGCCCAAGCAATTTCATGCTAGAATCATCATCCGGATGCCAAAATAAACTAAATACAGCAAAAGATTTGAGTGCACAACGTTTGGTTTAGATTTGACAGCCATAATCAGCAATTGTGTACATTTGAGCTGAATGTGTCAAAATCTTAAAAATTAACAGGTGCCCAAGCAATTTCATGCTAGAATCATCATCCGGATGCCAAAATAAACTAAATACAGCAAAAGATTTGAGTGCACAACGTTTGGTTTAGGTTTGACAGCCATAATCACCTTTTTATTGCTTTAAATGCGTTTTTAGCGCATGATTGTACATTTGAGCTGAATGTGTCAAAATCTTAAAAATTAACAGGTGCCCAAGCAATTTCATGCTAGAATCATCATCCGGATGCCAAAATAAACTAAATACAGCAAAAGATTTGAGTGCACAACGTTTGGTTTAGATTTGACAGCCATAATCAGCAATTGTGTACATTTGAGCTGAATGTGTCAAAATCTTAAAAATTAACAGGTGCCCAAGCAATTTCATGCTAGAATCATCATCCGGATGCCAAAATAAACTAAATACAGCAAAAGATTTGAGTGCACAACGTTTGGTTTAGGTTTGACAGCCATAATCACCTTTTTATTGCTTTAAATGCGTTTGTAGCGCATGATTGAACATTTGAGCTGAATGTGTCAAAATCTTAAAAATTAACAGGTGCCCAAGCAATTTCATGCTAGAATCATCATCCGGATGCCAAAATAAACTAAATACAGCAAAAGATTTGAGTGCACAACGTTTGGTTTAGGTTTGACAGCCATAATCACCTTTTTATTGCTTTAAATGCGTTTTTAGCGCATGATTGTACATTTGAGCTGAATGTGTCAAAATCTTAAAAATTAACAGGTGCCCAAGCAATTTCATGCTAGAATCATCATCCTGATGCCAAAATAAACTAAATACAGCAAAAGATTTGAGTGCACAACGTTTGGTTTAGATTTGACAGCCATAATCAGCAATTGTGTACATTTGAGCTGAATGTGTCAAAATCTTAAAAATTAACAGGTGCCCAAGCAATTTCATGCTAGAATCATCATCCGGATGCCAAAATAAACTAAATACAGCAAAAGATTTGAGTGCACAACGTTTGGTTTAGGTTTGACAGCCATAATCACCTTTTTATTGCTTTAAATGCGTTTTTAGCGCATGATTGTACATTTGAGCTGAATGTGTCAAAATCTTAAAAATTAACAGGTGCCCAAGCAATTTCATGCTAGAATCATCATCCGGATGCCAAAATAAACTAAATACAGCAAAAGATTTGAGTGCACAACGTTTGGTTTAGATTTGACAGCCATAATCAGCAATTGTGTACATTTGAGCTGAATGTGTCAAAATCTTAAAAATTAACAGGTGCCCAAGCAATTTCATGCTAGAATCATCATCCGGATGCCAAAATAAACTAAATACAGCAAAAGATTTGAGTGCACAACGTTTGGTTTAGGTTTGACAGCCATAATCACCTTTTTATTGCTTTAAATGCGTTTTTAGCGCATGATTGTACATTTGAGCTGAATGTGTCAAAATCTTAAAAATTAACAGGTGCCCAAGCAATTTCATGCTAGAATCATCATCCGGATGCCAAAATAAACTAAATACAGCAAAAGATTTGAGTGCACAACGTTTGGTTTAGGTTTGACAGCCATAATCACCTTTTTATTGCTTTAAATGCGTTTTTAGCGCATGATTGTACATTTGAGCTGAATGTGTCAAAATCTTAAAAATTAACAGGTGCCCAAGCAATTTCATGCTAGAATCATCATCCGGATGCCAAAATAAACTAAATACAGCAAAAGATTTGAGTGCACAACGTTTGGTTTAGATTTGACAGCCATAATCAGCAATTGTGTACATTTGAGCTGAATGTGTCAAAATCTTAAAAATTAACAGGTGCCCAAGCAATTTCATGCTAGAATCATCATCCGGATGCCAAAATAAACTAAATACAGCAAAAGATTTGAGTGCACAACGTTTGGTTTAGGTTTGACAGCCATAATCACCTTTTTATTGCTTTAAATGCGTTTTTAGCGCATGATTGTACATTTGAGCTGAATGTGTCAAAATCTTAAAAATTAACAGGTGCCCAAGCAATTTCATGCTAGAATCATCATCCGGATGCCAAAATAAACTAAATACAGCAAAAGATTTGAGTGCACAACGTTTGGTTTAGGTTTGACAGCCATAATCACCTTTTTATTCCTTTAAATGCGTTTTTAGCGCATGATTGTACATTTGAGCTGAATGTGTCAAAATCTTAAAAATTAACAGGTGCCCAAGCAATTTCATGCTAGAATCATCATCCGGATGCCAAAATAAACTAAATACAGCAAAAGATTTGATTGCACAACGTTTGGTTTAGATTTGACAGCCATAATCAGCAATTGTGTACATTTGAGCTGAATGTGTCAAAATCTTAAAAATTAACAGGTGCCCAAGCAATTTCATGCTAGAATCATCATCCGGATGCCAAAATAAACTAAATACAGCAAAAGATTTGAGTGCACAACGTTTGGTTTAGATTTGACAGCCATAATCAGCAATTGTGTACATTTGAGCTGAATGTGTCAAAATCTTAAAAATTAACAGGTGCCCAAGCAATTTCATGCTAGAATCATCATCCGGATGCCAAAATAAACTAAATACAGCAAAAGATTTGAGTGCACAACGTTTGGTTTAGGTTTGACAGCCATAATCACCTTTTTATTGCTTTAAATGCGTTTTTAGCGCATGATTGTACATTTGAGCTGAATGTGTCAAAATCTTAAAAATTAACAGGTGCCCAAGCAATTTCATGCTAGAATCATCATCCGGATGCCAAAATAAACTAAATACAGCAAAAGATTTGAGTGCACAACGTTTGGTTTAGATTTGACAGCCATAATCAGCAATTGTGTACATTTGAGCTGAATGTGTCAAAATCTTAAAAATTAACAGGTGCCCAAGCAATTTCATGCTAGAATCATCATCCGGATGCCAAAATAAACTAAATACAGCAAAAGATTTGAGTGCACAACGTTTGGTTTAGATTTGACAGCCATAATCAGCAATTGTGTACATTTGAGCTGAATGTGTCAAAATCTTAAAAATTAACAGGTGCCCAAGCAATTTCATGCTAGAATCATCATCCGGATGCCAAAATAAACTAAATACAGCAAAAGATTTGAGTGCACAACGTTTGGTTTAGATTTGACAGGCATAATCAGCAATTGTGTACATTTGAGCTGAATGTGTCAAAATCTTAAAAATTAACAGGTGCCCAAGCAATTTCATGCTAGAATCATCATCCGGATGCCAAAATAAACTAAATACAGCAAAAGATTTGAGTGCACAACGTTTGGTTTAGATTTGACAGCCATAATCAGCAATTGTGTACATTTGAGCTGAATGTGTCAAAATCTTAAAAATTAACAGGTGCCCAAGCAATTTCATGCTAGAATCATCATCCGGATGCCAAAATAAACTAAATACAGCAAAAGATTTGAGTGCACAACGTTTGGTTTAGGTTTGACAGCCATAATCACCTTTTTATTGCTTTAAATGCGTTTTTAGCGCATGATTGTACATTTGAGCTGAATGTGTCAAAATCTTAAAAATTAACAGGTGCCCAAGCAATTTCATGCTAGAATCATCATCCGGATGCCAAAATAAACTAAATACAGCAAAAGATTTGAGTGCACAACGTTTGGTTTAGATTTGACAGCCATAATCAGCAATTGTGTACATTTGAGCTGAATGTGTCAAAATCTTAAAAATTAACAGGTGCCCAAGCAATTTCATGCTAGAATCATCATCCGGATGCCAAAATAAACTAAATACAGCAAAAGATTTGAGTGCACAACGTTTGGTTTAGGTTTGACAGCCATAATCACCTTTTTATTGCTTTAAATGCGTTTTTAGCGCATGATTGTACATTTGAGCTGAATGTGTCAAAATCTTAAAAATTAACAGGTGCCCAAGCAATTTCATGCTAGAATCATCATCCGGATGCCAAAATAAACTAAATACAGCAAAAGATTTGAGTGCACAACGTTTGGTTTAGATTTGACAGCCATAATCAGCAATTGTGTACATTTGAGCTGAATGTGTCAAAATCTTAAAAATTAACAGGTGCCCAAGCAATTTCATGCTAGAATCATCATCCGGATGCCAAAATAAACTAAATACAGCAAAAGATTTGAGTGCACAACGTTTGGTTTAGGTTTGACAGCCATAATCACCTTTTTATTGCTTTAAATGCGTTTGTAGCGCATGATTGAACATTTGAGCTGAATGTGTCAAAATCTTAAAAATTAACAGGTGCCCAAGCAATTTCATGCTAGAATCATCATCCGGATGCCAAAATAAACTAAATACAGCAAAAGATTTGAGTGCACAACGTTTGGTTTAGGTTTGACAGCCATAATCACCTTTTTATTGCTTTAAATGCGTTTTTAGCGCATGATTGTACATTTGAGCTGAATGTGTCAAAATCTTAAAAATTAACAGGTGCCCAAGCAATTTCATGCTAGAATCATCATCCTGATGCCAAAATAAACTAAATACAGCAAAAGATTTGAGTGCACAACGTTTGGTTTAGATTTGACAGCCATAATCAGCAATTGTGTACATTTGAGCTGAATGTGTCAAAATCTTAAAAATTAACAGGTGCCCAAGCAATTTCATGCTAGAATCATCATCCGGATGCCAAAATAAACTAAATACAGCAAAAGATTTGAGTGCACAACGTTTGGTTTAGGTTTGACAGCCATAATCACCTTTTTATTGCTTTAAATGCGTTTTTAGCGCATGATTGTACATTTGAGCTGAATGTGTCAAAATCTTAAAAATTAACAGGTGCCCAAGCAATTTCATGCTAGAATCATCATCCGGATGCCAAAATAAACTAAATACAGCAAAAGATTTGAGTGCACAACGTTTGGTTTAGATTTGACAGCCATAATCAGCAATTGTGTACATTTGAGCTGAATGTGTCAAAATCTTAAAAATTAACAGGTGCCCAAGCAATTTCATGCTAGAATCATCATCCGGATGCCAAAATAAACTAAATACAGCAAAAGATTTGAGTGCACAACGTTTGGTTTAGGTTTGACAGCCATAATCACCTTTTTATTGCTTTAAATGCGTTTTTAGCGCATGATTGTACATTTGAGCTGAATGTGTCAAAATCTTAAAAATTAACAGGTGCCCAAGCAATTTCATGCTAGAATCATCATCCGGATGCCAAAATAAACTAAATACAGCAAAAGATTTGAGTGCACAACGTTTGGTTTAGATTTGACAGCCATAATCAGCAATTGTGTACATTTGAGCTGAATGTGTCAAAATCTTAAAAATTAACAGGTGCCCAAGCAATTTCATGCTAGAATCATCATCCGGATGCCAAAATAAACTAAATACAGCAAAAGATTTGAGTGCACAACGTTTGGTTTAGGTTTGACAGCCATAATCACCTTTTTATTGCTTTAAATGCGTTTTTAGCGCATGATTGTACATTTGAGCTGAATGTGTCAAAATCTTAAAAATTAACAGGTGCCCAAGCAATTTCATGCTAGAATCATCATCCGGATGCCAAAATAAACTAAATACAGCAAAAGATTTGAGTGCACAACGTTTGGTTTAGGTTTGACAGCCATAATCACCTTTTTATTCCTTTAAATGCGTTTTTAGCGCATGATTGTACATTTGAGCTGAATGTGTCAAAATCTTAAAAATTAACAGGTGCCCAAGCAATTTCATGCTAGAATCATCATCCGGATGCCAAAATAAACTAAATACAGCAAAAGATTTGATTGCACAACGTTTGGTTTAGATTTGACAGCCATAATCAGCAATTGTGTACATTTGAGCTGAATGTGTCAAAATCTTAAAAATTAACAGGTGCCCAAGCAATTTCATGCTAGAATCATCATCCGGATGCCAAAATAAACTAAATACAGCAAAAGATTTGAGTGCACAACGTTTGGTTTAGGTTTGACAGCCATAATCACCTTTTTATTGCTTTAAATGCGTTTTTAGCGCATGATTGTACATTTGAGCTGAATGTGTCAAAATCTTAAAAATTAACAGGTGCCCAAGCAATTTCATGCTAGAATCATCATCCGGATGCCAAAATAAACTAAATACAGCAAAAGATTTGAGTGCACAACGTTTGGTTTAGATTTGACAGCCATAATCAGCAATTGTGTACATTTGAGCTGAATGTGTCAAAATCTTAAAAATTAACAGGTGCCCAAGCAATTTCATGCTAGAATCATCATCCGGATGCCAAAATAAACTAAATACAGCAAAAGATTTGAGTGCACAACGTTTGGTTTAGATTTGACAGGCATAATCAGCAATTGTGTACATTTGAGCTGAATGTGTCAAAATCTTAAAAATTAACAGGTGCCCAAGCAATTTCATGCTAGAATCATCATCCGGATGCCAAAATAAACTAAATACAGCAAAAGATTTGAGTGCACAACGTTTGGTTTAGATTTGACAGCCATAATCAGCAATTGTGTACATTTGAGCTGAATGTGTCAAAATCTTAAAAATTAACAGGTGCCCAAGCAATTTCATGCTAGAATCATCATCCGGATGCCAAAATAAACTAAATACAGCAAAAGATTTGAGTGCACAACGTTTGGTTTAGGTTTGACAGCCATAATCACCTTTTTATTGCTTTAAATGCGTTTTTAGCGCATGATTGTACATTTGAGCTGAATGTGTCAAAATCTTAAAAATTAACAGGTGCCCAAGCAATTTCATGCTAGAATCATCATCCGGATGCCAAAATAAACTAAATACAGCAAAAGATTTGAGTGCACAACGTTTGGTTTAGATTTGACAGCCATAATCAGCAATTGTGTACATTTGAGCTGAATGTGTCAAAATCTTAAAAATTAACAGGTGCCCAAGCAATTTCATGCTAGAATCATCATCCGGATGCCAAAATAAACTAAATACAGCAAAAGATTTGAGTGCACAACGTTTGGTTTAGGTTTGACAGCCATAATCACCTTTTTATTGCTTTAAATGCGTTTTTAGCGCATGATTGTACATTTGAGCTGAATGTGTCAAAATCTTAAAAATTAACAGGTGCCCAAGCAATTTCATGCTAGAATCATCATCCGGATGCCAAAATAAACTAAATACAGCAAAAGATTTGAGTGCACAACGTTTGGTTTAGATTTGACAGCCATAATCAGCAATTGTGTACATTTGAGCTGAATGTGTCAAAATCTTAAAAATTAACAGGTGCCCAAGCAATTTCATGCTAGAATCATCATCCGGATGCCAAAATAAACTAAATACAGCAAAAGATTTGAGTGCACAACGTTTGGTTTAGGTTTGACAGCCATAATCACCTTTTTATTGCTTTAAATGCGTTTTTAGCGCATGATTGTACATTTGAGCTGAATGTGTCAAAATCTTAAAAATTAACAGGTGCCCAAGCAATTTCATGCTAGAATCATCATCCGGATGCCAAAATAAACTAAATACAGCAAAAGATTTGAGTGCACAACGTTTGGTTTAGGTTTGACAGCCATAATCACCTTTTTATTGCTTTAAATGCGTTTGTAGCGCATGATTGTACATTTGAGCTGAATGTGTCAAAATCTTAAAAATTAACAGGTGCCCAAGCAATTTCATGCTAGAATCATCATCCGGATGCCAAAATAAACTAAATACAGCAAAAGATTTGAGTGCACAACGTTTGGTTTAGATTTGACAGCCATAATCAGCAATTGTGTACATTTGAGCTGAATGTGTCAAAATCTTAAAAATTAACAGGTGCCCAAGCAATTTCATGCTAGAATCATCATCCGGATGCCAAAATAAACTAAATACAGCAAAAGATTTGAGTGCACAACGTTTGGTTTAGGTTTGACAGCCATAATCACCTTTTTATTGCTTTAAATGCGTTTTTAGCGCATGATTGTACATTTGAGCTGAATGTGTCAAAATCTTAAAAATTAACAGGTGCCCAAGCAATTTCATGCTAGAATCATCATCCGGATGCCAAAATAAACTAAATACAGCAAAAGATTTGAGTGCACAACGTTTGGTTTAGATTTGACAGCCATAATCAGCAATTGTGTACATTTGAGCTGAATGTGTCAAAATCTTAAAAATTAACAGGTGCCCAAGCAATTTCATGCTAGAATCATCATCCGGATGCCAAAATAAACTAAATACAGCAAAAGATTTGAGTGCACAACGTTTGGTTTAGGTTTGACAGCCATAATCACCTTTTTATTGCTTTAAATGCGTTTTTAGCGCATGATTGTACATTTGAGCTGAATGTGTCAAAATCTTAAAAATTAACAGGTGCCCAAGCAATTTCATGCTAGAATCATCATCCGGATGCCAAAATAAACTAAATACAGCAAAAGATTTGAGTGCACAACGTTTGGTTTAGATTTGACAGCCATAATCAGCAATTGTGTACATTTGAGCTGAATGTGTCAAAATCTTAAAAATTAACAGGTGCCCAAGCAATTTCATGCTAGAATCATCATCCGGATGCCAAAATAAACTAAATACAGCAAAAGATTTGAGTGCACAACGTTTGGTTTAGGTTTGACAGCCATAATCACATTTTTATTGCTTTAAATGCGTTTTTAGCGCATGATTGTACATTTGAGCTGAATGTGTCAAAATCTTAAAAATTAACAGGTGCCCAAGCAATTTCATGCTAGAATCATCATCCGGATGCCAAAATAAACTAAATACAGCAAAAGATTTGAGTGCACAACGTTTGGTTTAGGTTTGACAGCCATAATCACCTTTTTATTGCTTTAAATGCGTTTGTAGCGCATGATTGAACATTTGAGCTGAATGTGTCAAAATCTTAAAAATTAACAGGTGCCCAAGCAATTTCATGCTAGAATCATCATCCGGATGCCAAAATAAACTAAATACAGCAAAAGATTTGAGTGCACAACGTTTGGTTTAGGTTTGACAGCCATAATCACCTTTTTATTGCTTTAAATGCGTTTTTAGCGCATGATTGTACATTTGAGCTGAATGTGTCAAAATCTTAAAAATTAACAGGTGCCCAAGCAATTTCATGCTAGAATCATCATCCTGATGCCAAAATAAACTAAATACAGCAAAAGATTTGAGTGCACAACGTTTGGTTTAGATTTGACAGCCATAATCAGCAATTGTGTACATTTGAGCTGAATGTGTCAAAATCTTAAAAATTAACAGGTGCCCAAGCAATTTCATGCTAGAATCATCATCCGGATGCCAAAATAAACTAAATACAGCAAAAGATTTGAGTGCACAACGTTTGGTTTAGGTTTGACAGCCATAATCACCTTTTTATTGCTTTAAATGCGTTTTTAGCGCATGATTGTACATTTGAGCTGAATGTGTCAAAATCTTAAAAATTAACAGGTGCCCAAGCAATTTCATGCTAGAATCATCATCCGGATGCCAAAATAAACTAAATACAGCAAAAGATTTGAGTGCACAACGTTTGGTTTAGATTTGACAGCCATAATCAGCAATTGTGTACATTTGAGCTGAATGTGTCAAAATCTTAAAAATTAACAGGTGCCCAAGCAATTTCATGCTAGAATCATCATCCGCATGCCAAAATAAACTAAATACAGCAAAAGATTTGAGTGCACAACGTTTGGTTTAGGTTTGACAGCCATAATCACCTTTTTATTGCTTTAAATGCGTTTTTAGCGCATGATTGTACATTTGAGCTGAATGTGTCAAAATCTTAAAAATTAACAGGTGCCCAAGCAATTTCATGCTAGAATCATCATCCGGATGCCAAAATAAACTAAATACAGCAAAAGATTTGAGTGCACAACGTTTGGTTTAGATTTGACAGCCATAATCAGCAATTGTGTACATTTGAGCTGAATGTGTCAAAATCTTAAAAATTAACAGGTGCCCAAGCAATTTCATGCTAGAATCATCATCCGGATGCCAAAATAAACTAAATACAGCAAAAGATTTGAGTGCACAACGTTTGGTTTAGGTTTGACAGCCATAATCACCTTTTTATTGCTTTAAATGCGTTTTTAGCGCATGATTGTACATTTGAGCTGAATGTGTCAAAATCTTAAAAATTAACAGGTGCCCAAGCAATTTCATGCTAGAATCATCATCCGGATGCCAAAATAAACTAAATACAGCAAAAGATTTGAGTGCACAACGTTTGGTTTAGATTTGACAGCCATAATCAGCAATTGTGTACATTTGAGCTGAATGTGTCAAAATCTTAAAAATTAACAGGTGCCCAAGCAATTTCATGCTAGAATCATCATCCGGATGCCAAAATAAACTAAATACAGCAAAAGATTTGAGTGCACAACGTTTGGTTTAGGTTTGACAGCCATAATCACCTTTTTATTGCTTTAAATGCGTTTTTAGCGCATGATTGTACATTTGAGCTGAATGTGTCAAAATCTTAAAAATTAACAGGTGCCCAAGCAATTTCATGCTAGAATCATCATCCGGATGCCAAAATAAACTAAATACAGCAAAAGATTTGAGTGCACAACGTTTGGTTTAGGTTTGACAGCCATAATCACCTTTTTATTCCTTTAAATGCGTTTTTAGCGCATGATTGTACATTTGAGCTGAATGTGTCAAAATCTTAAAAATTAACAGGTGCCCAAGCAATTTCATGCTAGAATCATCATCCGGATGCCAAAATAAACTAAATACAGCAAAAGATTTGAGTGCACAACGTTTGGTTTAGATTTGACAGCCATAATCAGCAATTGTGTACATTTGAGCTGAATGTGTCAAAATCTTAAAAATTAACAGGTGCCCAAGCAATTTCATGCTAGAATCATCATCCGGATGCCAAAATAAACTAAATACAGCAAAAGATTTGAGTGCACAACGTTTGGTTTAGGTTTGACAGCCATAATCACCTTTTTATTGCTTTAAATGCGTTTTTAGCGCATGATTGTACATTTGAGCTGAATGTGTCAAAATCTTAAAAATTAACAGGTGCCCAAGCAATTTCATGCTAGAATCATCATCCGGATGCCAAAATAAACTAAATACAGCAAAAGATTTGAGTGCACAACGTTTGGTTTAGATTTGACAGCCATAATCAGCAATTGTGTACATTTGAGCTGAATGTGTCAAAATCTTAAAAATTAACAGGTGCCCAAGCAATTTCATGCTAGAATCATCATCCGGATGCCAAAATAAACTAAATACAGCAAAAGATTTGAGTGCACAACGTTTGGTTTAGATTTGACAGGCATAATCAGCAATTGTGTACATTTGAGCTGAATGTGTCAAAATCTTAAAAATTAACAGGTGCCCAAGCAATTTCATGCTAGAATCATCATCCGGATGCCAAAATAAACTAAATACAGCAAAAGATTTGAGTGCACAACGTTTGGTTTAGATTTGACAGCCATAATCAGCAATTGTGTACATTTGAGCTGAATGTGTCAAAATCTTAAAAATTAACAGGTGCCCAAGCAATTTCATGCTAGAATCATCATCCGGATGCCAAAATAAACTAAATACAGCAAAAGATTTGAGTGCACAACGTTTGGTTTAGGTTTGACAGCCATAATCACCTTTTTATTGCTTTAAATGCGTTTTTAGCGCATGATTGTACATTTGAGCTGAATGTGTCAAAATCTTAAAAATTAACAGGTGCCCAAGCAATTTCATGCTAGAATCATCATCCGGATGCCAAAATAAACTAAATACAGCAAAAGATTTGAGTGCACAACGTTTGGTTTAGATTTGACAGCCATAATCAGCAATTGTGTACATTTGAGCTGAATGTGTCAAAATCTTAAAAATTAACAGGTGCCCAAGCAATTTCATGCTAGAATCATCATCCGGATGCCAAAATAAACTAAATACAGCAAAAGATTTGAGTGCACAACGTTTGGTTTAGGTTTGACAGCCATAATCACCTTTTTATTGCTTTAAATGCGTTTTTAGCGCATGATTGTACATTTGAGCTGAATGTGTCAAAATCTTAAAAATTAACAGGTGCCCAAGCAATTTCATGCTAGAATCATCATCCGGATGCCAAAATAAACTAAATACAGCAAAAGATTTGAGTGCACAACGTTTGGTTTAGATTTGACAGCCATAATCAGCAATTGTGTACATTTGAGCTGAATGTGTCAAAATCTTAAAAATTAACAGGTGCCCAAGCAATTTCATGCTAGAATCATCATCCGGATGCCAAAATAAACTAAATACAGCAAAAGATTTGAGTGCACAACGTTTGGTTTAGGTTTGACAGCCATAATCACCTTTTTATTGCTTTAAATGCGTTTTTAGCGCATGATTGTACATTTGAGCTGAATGTGTCAAAATCTTAAAAATTAACAGGTGCCCAAGCAATTTCATGCTAGAATCATCATCCGGATGCCAAAATAAACTAAATACAGCAAAAGATTTGAGTGCACAACGTTTGGTTTAGGTTTGACAGCCATAATCACCTTTTTATTGCTTTAAATGCGTTTGTAGCGCATGATTGTACATTTGAGCTGAATGTGTCAAAATCTTAAAAATTAACAGGTGCCCAAGCAATTTCATGCTAGAATCATCATCCGGATGCCAAAATAAACTAAATACAGCAAAAGATTTGAGTGCACAACGTTTGGTTTAGATTTGACAGCCATAATCAGCAATTGTGTACATTTGAGCTGAATGTGTCAAAATCTTAAAAATTAACAGGTGCCCAAGCAATTTCATGCTAGAATCATCATCCGGATGCCAAAATAAACTAAATACAGCAAAAGATTTGAGTGCACAACGTTTGGTTTAGGTTTGACAGCCATAATCACCTTTTTATTGCTTTAAATGCGTTTTTAGCGCATGATTGTACATTTGAGCTGAATGTGTCAAAATCTTAAAAATTAACAGGTGCCCAAGCAATTTCATGCTAGAATCATCATCCGGATGCCAAAATAAACTAAATACAGCAAAAGATTTGAGTGCACAACGTTTGGTTTAGATTTGACAGCCATAATCAGCAATTGTGTACATTTGAGCTGAATGTGTCAAAATCTTAAAAATTAACAGGTGCCCAAGCAATTTCATGCTAGAATCATCATCCGGATGCCAAAATAAACTAAATACAGCAAAAGATTTGAGTGCACAACGTTTGGTTTAGGTTTGACAGCCATAATCACCTTTTTATTGCTTTAAATGCGTTTTTAGCGCATGATTGTACATTTGAGCTGAATGTGTCAAAATCTTAAAAATTAACAGGTGCCCAAGCAATTTCATGCTAGAATCATCATCCGGATGCCAAAATAAACTAAATACAGCAAAAGATTTGAGTGCACAACGTTTGGTTTAGATTTGACAGCCATAATCAGCAATTGTGTACATTTGAGCTGAATGTGTCAAAATCTTAAAAATTAACAGGTGCCCAAGCAATTTCATGCTAGAATCATCATCCGGATGCCAAAATAAACTAAATACAGCAAAAGATTTGAGTGCACAACGTTTGGTTTAGGTTTGACAGCCATAATCACATTTTTATTGCTTTAAATGCGTTTTTAGCGCATGATTGTACATTTGAGCTGAATGTGTCAAAATCTTAAAAATTAACAGGTGCCCAAGCAATTTCATGCTAGAATCATCATCCGGATGCCAAAATAAACTAAATACAGCAAAAGATTTGAGTGCACAACGTTTGGTTTAGGTTTGACAGCCATAATCACCTTTTTATTGCTTTAAATGCGTTTGTAGCGCATGATTGAACATTTGAGCTGAATGTGTCAAAATCTTAAAAATTAACAGGTGCCCAAGCAATTTCATGCTAGAATCATCATCCGGATGCCAAAATAAACTAAATACAGCAAAAGATTTGAGTGCACAACGTTTGGTTTAGGTTTGACAGCCATAATCACCTTTTTATTGCTTTAAATGCGTTTTTAGCGCATGATTGTACATTTGAGCTGAATGTGTCAAAATCTTAAAAATTAACAGGTGCCCAAGCAATTTCATGCTAGAATCATCATCCTGATGCCAAAATAAACTAAATACAGCAAAAGATTTGAGTGCACAACGTTTGGTTTAGATTTGACAGCCATAATCAGCAATTGTGTACATTTGAGCTGAATGTGTCAAAATCTTAAAAATTAACAGGTGCCCAAGCAATTTCATGCTAGAATCATCATCCGGATGCCAAAATAAACTAAATACAGCAAAAGATTTGAGTGCACAACGTTTGGTTTAGGTTTGACAGCCATAATCACCTTTTTATTGCTTTAAATGCGTTTTTAGCGCATGATTGTACATTTGAGCTGAATGTGTCAAAATCTTAAAAATTAACAGGTGCCCAAGCAATTTCATGCTAGAATCATCATCCGGATGCCAAAATAAACTAAATACAGCAAAAGATTTGAGTGCACAACGTTTGGTTTAGATTTGACAGCCATAATCAGCAATTGTGTACATTTGAGCTGAATGTGTCAAAATCTTAAAAATTAACAGGTGCCCAAGCAATTTCATGCTAGAATCATCATCCGGATGCCAAAATAAACTAAATACAGCAAAAGATTTGAGTGCACAACGTTTGGTTTAGGTTTGACAGCCATAATCACCTTTTTATTGCTTTAAATGCGTTTTTAGCGCATGATTGTACATTTGAGCTGAATGTGTCAAAATCTTAAAAATTAACAGGTGCCCAAGCAATTTCATGCTAGAATCATCATCCGGATGCCAAAATAAACTAAATACAGCAAAAGATTTGAGTGCACAACGTTTGGTTTAGATTTGACAGCCATAATCAGCAATTGTGTACATTTGAGCTGAATGTGTCAAAATCTTAAAAATTAACAGGTGCCCAAGCAATTTCATGCTAGAATCATCATCCGGATGCCAAAATAAACTAAATACAGCAAAAGATTTGAGTGCACAACGTTTGGTTTAGGTTTGACAGCCATAATCACCTTTTTATTGCTTTAAATGCGTTTTTAGCGCATGATTGTACATTTGAGCTGAATGTGTCAAAATCTTAAAAATTAACAGGTGCCCAAGCAATTTCATGCTAGAATCATCATCCGGATGCCAAAATAAACTAAATACAGCAAAAGATTTGAGTGCACAACGTTTGGTTTAGGTTTGACAGCCATAATCACCTTTTTATTCCTTTAAATGCGTTTTTAGCGCATGATTGTACATTTGAGCTGAATGTGTCAAAATCTTAAAAATTAACAGGTGCCCAAGCAATTTCATGCTAGAATCATCATCCGGATGCCAAAATAAACTAAATACAGCAAAAGATTTGAGTGCACAACGTTTGGTTTAGATTTGACAGCCATAATCAGCAATTGTGTACATTTGAGCTGAATGTGTCAAAATCTTAAAAATTAACAGGTGCCCAAGCAATTTCATGCTAGAATCATCATCCGGATGCCAAAATAAACTAAATACAGCAAAAGATTTGAGTGCACAACGTTTGGTTTAGGTTTGACAGCCATAATCACCTTTTTATTGCTTTAAATGCGTTTTTAGCGCATGATTGTACATTTGAGCTGAATGTGTCAAAATCTTAAAAATTAACAGGTGCCCAAGCAATTTCATGCTAGAATCATCATCCGGATGCCAAAATAAACTAAATACAGCAAAAGATTTGAGTGCACAACGTTTGGTTTAGATTTGACAGCCATAATCAGCAATTGTGTACATTTGAGCTGAATGTGTCAAAATCTTAAAAATTAACAGGTGCCCAAGCAATTTCATGCTAGAATCATCATCCGGATGCCAAAATAAACTAAATACAGCAAAAGATTTGAGTGCACAACGTTTGGTTTAGGTTTGACAGCCATAATCACATTTTTATTGCTTTAAATGCGTTTTTAGCGCATGATTGTACATTTGAGCTGAATGTGTCAAAATCTTAAAAATTAACAGGTGCCCAAGCAATTTCATGCTAGAATCATCATCCGGATGCCAAAATAAACTAAATACGGCAAAAGATTTGAGTGCACAACGTTTGGTTTAGGTTTGACAGCCATAATCACCTTTTTATTGCTTTAAATGCGTTTGTAGCGCATGATTGAACATTTGAGCTGAATGTGTCAAAATCTTAAAAATTAACAGGTGCCCAAGCAATTTCATGCTAGAATCATCATCCGGATGCCAAAATAAACTAAATACAGCAAAAGATTTGAGTGCACAACGTTTGGTTTAGGTTTGACAGCCATAATCACCTTTTTATTGCTTTAAATGCGTTTTTAGCGCATGATTGTACATTTGAGCTGAATGTGTCAAAATCTTAAAAATTAACAGGTGCCCAAGCAATTTCATGCTAGAATCATCATCCTGATGCCAAAATAAACTAAATACAGCAAAAGATTTGAGTGCACAACGTTTGGTTTAGATTTGACAGCCATAATCAGCAATTGTGTACATTTGAGCTGAATGTGTCAAAATCTTAAAAATTAACAGGTGCCCAAGCAATTTCATGCTAGAATCATCATCCGGATGCCAAAATAAACTAAATACAGCAAAAGATTTGAGTGCACAACGTTTGGTTTAGGTTTGACAGCCATAATCACCTTTTTATTGCTTTAAATGCGTTTTTAGCGCATGATTGTACATTTGAGCTGAATGTGTCAAAATCTTAAAAATTAACAGGTGCCCAAGCAATTTCATGCTAGAATCATCATCCGGATGCCAAAATAAACTAAATACAGCAAAAGATTTGAGTGCACAACGTTTGGTTTAGATTTGACAGCCATAATCAGCAATTGTGTACATTTGAGCTGAATGTGTCAAAATCTTAAAAATTAACAGGTGCCCAAGCAATTTCATGCTAGAATCATCATCCGGATGCCAAAATAAACTAAATACAGCAAAAGATTTGAGTGCACAACGTTTGGTTTAGGTTTGACAGCCATAATCACCTTTTTATTGCTTTAAATGCGTTTTTAGCGCATGATTGTACATTTGAGCTGAATGTGTCAAAATCTTAAAAATTAACAGGTGCCCAAGCAATTTCATGCTAGAATCATCATCCGGATGCCAAAATAAACTAAATACAGCAAAAGATTTGAGTGCACAACGTTTGGTTTAGATTTGACAGCCATAATCAGCAATTGTGTACATTTGAGCTGAATGTGTCAAAATCTTAAAAATTAACAGGTGCCCAAGCAATTTCATGCTAGAATCATCATCCGGATGCCAAAATAAACTAAATACAGCAAAAGATTTGAGTGCACAACGTTTGGTTTAGGTTTGACAGCCATAATCACCTTTTTATTGCTTTAAATGCGTTTTTAGCGCATGATTGTACATTTGAGCTGAATGTGTCAAAATCTTAAAAATTAACAGGTGCCCAAGCAATTTCATGCTAGAATCATCATCCGGATGCCAAAATAAACTAAATACAGCAAAAGATTTGAGTGCACAACGTTTGGTTTAGGTTTGACAGCCATAATCACCTTTTTATTCCTTTAAATGCGTTTTTAGCGCATGATTGTACATTTGAGCTGAATGTGTCAAAATCTTAAAAATTAACAGGTGCCCAAGCAATTTCATGCTAGAATCATCATCCGGATGCCAAAATAAACTAAATACAGCAAAAGATTTGAGTGCACAACGTTTGGTTTAGATTTGACAGCCATAATCAGCAATTGTGTACATTTGAGCTGAATGTGTCAAAATCTTAAAAATTAACAGGTGCCCAAGCAATTTCATGCTAGAATCATCATCCGGATGCCAAAATAAACTAAATACAGCAAAAGATTTGAGTGCACAACGTTTGGTTTAGGTTTGACAGCCATAATCACCTTTTTATTGCTTTAAATGCGTTTTTAGCGCATGATTGTACATTTGAGCTGAATGTGTCAAAATCTTAAGAATTAACAGGTGCCCAAGCAATTTCATGCTAGAATCATCATCCGGATGCCAAAATAAACTAAATACAGCAAAAGATTTGAGTGCACAACGTTTGGTTTAGATTTGACAGCCATAATCAGCAATTGTGTACATTTGAGCTGAATGTGTCAAAATCTTAAAAATTAACAGGTGCCCAAGCAATTTCATGCTAGAATCATCATCCGGATGCCAAAATAAACTAAATACAGCAAAAGATTTGAGTGCACAACGTTTGGTTTAGGTTTGACAGCCATAATCACCTTTTTATTGCTTTAAATGCGTTTTTAGCGCATGATTGTACATTTGAGCTGAATGTGTCAAAATCTTAAAAATTAACAGGTGCCCAAGCAATTTCATGCTAGAATCATCATCCGGATGCCAAAATAAACTAAATACAGCAAAAGATTTGAGTGCACAACGTTTGGTTTAGGTTTGACAGCCATAATCACCTTTTTATTGCTTTAAATGCGTTTTTAGCGCATGATTGTACATTTGAGATGAATGTGTCAAAATCTTAAAAATTAACAGGTGCCCAAGCAATTTCATGCTAGAATCATCATCCGGATGCCAAAATAAACTAAATACAGCAAAAGATTTGAGTGCACAACGTTTGGTTTAGATTTGACAGCCATAATCAGCAATTGTGTACATTTGAGCTGAATGTGTCAAAATCTTAAAAATTAACAGGTGCCCAAGCAATTTCATGCTAGAATCATCATCCGGATGCCAAAATAAACTAAATACAGCAAAAGATTTGAGTGCACAACGTTTGGTTTAGGTTTGACAGCCATAATCACCTTTTTATTGCTTTAAATGCGTTTTTAGCGCATGATTGTACATTTGAGCTGAATGTGTCAAAATCTTAAAAATTAACAGGTGCCCAAGCAATTTCATGCTAGAATCATCATCCGGATGCCAAAATAAACTAAATACAGCAAAAGATTTGAGTGCACAACGTTTGGTTTAGAATTGACAGCCATAATCAGCAATTGTGTACATTTGAGCTGAATGTGTCAAAATCTTAAAAATTAACAGGTGCCCAAGCAATTTCATGCTAGAATCATCATCCGGATGCCAAAATAAACTAAATACAGCAAAAGATTTGAGTGCACAACGTTTGGTTTAGGTTTGACAGCCATAATCACCTTTTTATTGCTTTAAATGCGTTTTTAGCGCATGATTGTACATTTGAGCTGAATGTGTCAAAATCTTAAAAATTAACAGGTGCCCAAGCAATTTCATGCTAGAATCATCATCCGGATGCCAAAATAAACTAAATACGGCAAAAGATTTGAGTGCACAACGTTTGGTTTAGGTTTGACAGCCATAATCACCTTTTTATTGCTTTAAATGCGTTTGTAGCGCATGATTGTACATTTGAGCTGAATGTGTCAAAATCTTAAAAATTAACAGGTGCCCAAGCAATTTCATGCTAGAATCATCATCCGGATGCCAAAATAAACTAAATACAGCAAAAGATTTGAGTGCACAACGTTTGGTTTAGGTTTGACAGCCATAATCACCTTTTTATTGCTTTAAATGCGTTTTTAGCGCATGATTGTACATTTGAGCTGAATGTGTCAAAATCTTAAAAATTAACAGGTGCCCAAGCAATTTCATGCTAGAATCATCATCCTGATGCCAAAATAAACTAAATACAGCAAAAGATTTGAGTGCACAACGTTTGGTTTAGATTTGACAGCCATAATCAGCAATTGTGTACATTTGAGCTGAATGTGTCAAAATCTTAAAAATTAACAGGTGCCCAAGCAATTTCATGCTAGAATCATCATCCGGATGCCAAAATAAACTAAATACAGCAAAAGATTTGAGTGCACAACGTTTGGTTTAGGTTTGACAGCCATAATCACCTTTTTATTGCTTTAAATGCGTTTTTAGCGCATGATTGTACATTTGAGCTGAATGTGTCAAAATCTTAAAAATTAACAGGTGCCCAAGCAATTTCATGCTAGAATCATCATCCGGATGCCAAAATAAACTAAATACAGCAAAGGATTTGAGTGCACAACGTTTGGTTTAGATTTGACAGCCATAATCAGCAATTGTGTACATTTGAGCTGAATGTGTCAAAATCTTAAAAATTAACAGGTGCCCAAGCAATTTCATGCTAGAATCATCATCCGGATGCCAAAATAAACTAAATACAGCAAAAGATTTGAGTGCACAACGTTTGGTTTAGGTTTGACAGCCATAATCACCTTTTTATTGCTTTAAATGCGTTTTTAGCGCATGATTGTACATTTGAGCTGAATGTGTCAAAATCTTAAAAATTAACAGGTGCCCAAGCAATTTCATGCTAGAATCATCATCCGGATGCCAAAATAAACTAAATACAGCAAAAGATTTGAGTGCACAACGTTTGGTTTAGATTTGACAGCCATAATCAGCAATTGTGTACATTTGAGCTGAATGTGTCAAAATCTTAAAAATTAACAGGTGCCCAAGCAATTTCAAGCTAGAATCATCATCCGGATGCCAAAATAAACTAAATACAGCAAAAGATTTGAGTGCACAAAGTTTGGTTTAGGTTTGACAGCCATAATCACCTTTTTATTGCTTTAAATGCGTTTTTAGCGCATGATTGTACATTTGAGCTGAATGTGTCAAAATCTTAAAAATTAACAGGTGCCCAAGCAATTTCATGCTAGAATCATCATCCGGATGCCAAAATAAACTAAATACAGCAAAAGATTTGAGTGCACAACGTTTGGTTTAGATTTGACAGCCATAATCAGCAATTGTGTACATTTGAGCTGAATGTGTCAAAATCTTAAAAATTAACAGGTGCCCAAGCAATTTCATGCTAGAATCATCATCCGGATGCCAAAATAAACTAAATACAGCAAAAGATTTGAGTGCACAACGTTTGGTTTAGGTTTGACAGCCATAATCACCTTTTTATTGCTTTAAATGCGTTTTTAGCGCATGATTGTACATTTGAGCTGAATGTGTCAAAATCTTAAAAATTAACAGGTGCCCAAGCAATTTCATGCTAGAATCATCATCCGGATGCCAAAATAAACTAAATACAGCAAAAGATTTGAGTGCACAACGTTTGGTTTAGATTTGACAGCCATAATCAGCAATTGTGTACATTTGAGCTGAATGTGTCAAAATCTTAAAAATTAACAGGTGCCCAAGCAATTTCATGCTAGAATCATCATCCGGATGCCAAAATAAACTAAATACAGCAAAAGATTTGAGTGCACAACGTTTGGTTTAGGTTTGACAGCCATAATCACCTTTTTATTGCTTTAAATGCGTTTTTAGCGCATGATTGTACATTTGAGCTGAATGTGTCAAAATCTTAAAAATTAACAGGTGCCCAAGCAATTTCATACTAGAATCATCATCCGGATGCCAAAATAAACTAAATACAGCAAAAGATTTGAGTGCACAACGTTTGGTTTAGGTTTGACAGCCATAATCACCTTTTTATTCCTTTAAATGCGTTTTTAGCGCATGATTGTACATTTGAGCTGAATGTGTCAAAATCTTAAAAATTAACAGGTGCCCAAGCAATTTCATGCTAGAATCATCATCCGGATGCCAAAATAAACTAAATACAGCAAAAGATTTGAGTGCACAACGTTTGGTTTAGATTTGACAGCCATAATCAGCAATTGTGTACATTTGAGCTGAATGTGTCAAAATCTTAAAAATTAACAGGTGCCCAAGCAATTTCATGCTAGAATCATCATCCGGATGCCAAAATAAACTAAATACAGCAAAAGATTTGAGTGCACAACGTTTGGTTTAGGTTTGACAGCCATAATCACCTTTTTATTGCTTTAAATGCGTTTTTAGCGCATGATTGTACATTTGAGCTGAATGTGTCAAAATCTTAAAAATTAACAGGTGCCCAAGCAATTTCATGCTAGAATCATCATCCGGATGCCAAAATAAACTAAATACAGCAAAAGATTTGAGTGCACAACGTTTGGTTTAGGTTTGACAGCCATAATCACCTTTTTATTGCTTTAAATGCGTTTTTAGCGCATGATTGTACATTTGAGATGAATGTGTCAAAATCTTAAAAATTAACAGGTGCCCAAGCAATTTCATGCTAGAATCATCATCCGGATGCCAAAATAAACTAAATACAGCAAAAGATTTGAGTGCACAACGTTTGGTTTAGATTTGACAGCCATAATCAGCAATTGTGTACATTTGAGCTGAATGTGTCAAAATCTTAAAAATTAACAGGTGCCCAAGCAATTTCATGCTAGAATCATCATCCGGATGCCAAAATAAACTAAATACAGCAAAAGATTTGAGTGCACAACGTTTGGTTTAGGTTTGACAGCCATAATCACCTTTTTATTGCTTTAAATGCGTTTTTAGCGCATGATTGTACATTTGAGCTGAATGTGTCAAAATCTTAAAAATTAACAGGTGCCCAAGCAATTTCATGCTAGAATCATCATCCGGATGCCAAAATAAACTAAATACAGCAAAAGATTTGAGTGCACAACGTTTGGTTTAGAATTGACAGCCATAATCAGCAATTGTGTACATTTGAGCTGAATGTGTCAAAATCTTAAAAATTAACAGGTGCCCAAGCAATTTCATGCTAGAATCATCATCCGGATGCCAAAATAAACTAAATACAGCAAAAGATTTGAGTGCACAACGTTTGGTTTAGGTTTGACAGCCATAATCACCTTTTTATTGCTTTAAATGCGTTTTTAGCGCATGATTGTACATTTGAGCTGAATGTGTCAAAATCTTAAAAATTAACAGGTGCCCAAGCAATTTCATGCTAGAATCATCATCCGGATGCCAAAATAAACTAAATACGGCAAAAGATTTGAGTGCACAACGTTTGGTTTAGGTTTGACAGCCATAATCACCTTTTTATTGCTTTAAATGCGTTTGTAGCGCATGATTGTACATTTGAGCTGAATGTGTCAAAATCTTAAAAATTAACAGGTGCCCAAGCAATTTCATGCTAGAATCATCATCCGGATGCCAAAATAAACTAAATACAGCAAAAGATTTGAGTGCACAACGTTTGGTTTAGGTTTGACAGCCATAATCACCTTTTTATTGCTTTAAATGCGTTTTTAGCGCATGATTGTACATTTGAGCTGAATGTGTCAAAATCTTAAAAATTAACAGGTGCCCAAGCAATTTCATGCTAGAATCATCATCCTGATGCCAAAATAAACTAAATACAGCAAAAGATTTGAGTGCACAACGTTTGGTTTAGATTTGACAGCCATAATCAGCAATTGTGTACATTTGAGCTGAATGTGTCAAAATCTTAAAAATTAACAGGTGCCCAAGCAATTTCATGCTAGAATCATCATCCGGATGCCAAAATAAACTAAATACAGCAAAAGATTTGAGTGCACAACGTTTGGTTTAGGTTTGACAGCCATAATCACCTTTTTATTGCTTTAAATGCGTTTTTAGCGCATGATTGTACATTTGAGCTGAATGTGTCAAAATCTTAAAAATTAACAGGTGCCCAAGCAATTTCATGCTAGAATCATCATCCGGATGCCAAAATAAACTAAATACAGCAAAGGATTTGAGTGCACAACGTTTGGTTTAGATTTGACAGCCATAATCAGCAATTGTGTACATTTGAGCTGAATGTGTCAAAATCTTAAAAATTAACAGGTGCCCAAGCAATTTCATGCTAGAATCATCATCCGGATGCCAAAATAAACTAAATACAGCAAAAGATTTGAGTGCACAACGTTTGGTTTAGGTTTGACAGCCATAATCACCTTTTTATTGCTTTAAATGCGTTTTTAGCGCATGATTGTACATTTGAGCTGAATGTGTCAAAATCTTAAAAATTAACAGGTGCCCAAGCAATTTCATGCTAGAATCATCATCCGGATGCCAAAATAAACTAAATACAGCAAAAGATTTGAGTGCACAACGTTTGGTTTAGATTTGACAGCCATAATCAGCAATTGTGTACATTTGAGCTGAATGTGTCAAAATCTTAAAAATTAACAGGTGCCCAAGCAATTTCAAGCTAGAATCATCATCCGGATGCCAAAATAAACTAAATACAGCAAAAGATTTGAGTGCACAAAGTTTGGTTTAGGTTTGACAGCCATAATCACCTTTTTATTGCTTTAAATGCGTTTTTAGCGCATGATTGTACATTTGAGCTGAATGTGTCAAAATCTTAAAAATTAACAGGTGCCCAAGCAATTTCATGCTAGAATCATCATCCGGATGCCAAAATAAACTAAATACAGCAAAAGATTTGAGTGCACAACGTTTGGTTTAGATTTGACAGCCATAATCAGCAATTGTGTACATTTGAGCTGAATGTGTCAAAATCTTAAAAATTAACAGGTGCCCAAGCAATTTCATGCTAGAATCATCATCCGGATGCCAAAATAAACTAAATACAGCAAAAGATTTGAGTGCACAACGTTTGGTTTAGGTTTGACAGCCATAATCACCTTTTTATTGCTTTAAATGCGTTTTTAGCGCATGATTGTACATTTGAGCTGAATGTGTCAAAATCTTAAAAATTAACAGGTGCCCAAGCAATTTCATGCTAGAATCATCATCCGGATGCCAAAATAAACTAAATACAGCAAAAGATTTGAGTGCACAACGTTTGGTTTAGGTTTGACAGCCATAATCACCTTTTTATTGCTTTAAATGCGTTTTTAGCGCATGATTGTACATTTGAGCTGAATGTGTCAAAATCTTAAAAATTAACAGGTGCCCAAGCAATTTCATGCTAGAATCATCATCCTGATGCCAAAATAAACTAAATACAGCAAAAGATTTGAGTGCACAACGTTTGGTTTAGATTTGACAGCCATAATCAGCAATTGTGTACATTTGAGCTGAATGTGTCAAAATCTTACAAATTAACAGGTGCCCAAGCAATTTCATGCTAGAATCATCATCCGGATGCCAAAATAAACTAAATACAGCAAAAGATTTGAGTGCACAACGTTTGGTTTAGGTTTGACAGCCATAATCACCTTTTTATTGCTTTAAATGCGTTTTTAGCGCATGATTGTACATTTGAGCTGAATGTGTCAAAATCTTAAAAATTAACAGGTGCCCAAGCAATTTCATGCTAGAATCATCATCCGGATGCCAAAATAAACTAAATACAGCAAAGGATTTGAGTGCACAACGTTTGGTTTAGATTTGACAGCCATAATCAGCAATTGTGTACATTTGAGCTGAATGTGTCAAAATCTTAAAAATTAACAGGTGCCCAAGCAATTTCATGCTAGAATCATCATCCGGATGCCAAAATAAACTAAATACAGCAAAAGATTTGAGTGCACAACGTTTGGTTTAGGTTTGACAGCCATAATCACCTTTTTATTGCTTTAAATGCGTTTTTAGCGCATGATTGTACATTTGAGCTGAATGTGTCAAAATCTTAAAAATTAACAGGTGCCCAAGCAATTTCATGCTAGAATCATCATCCGGATGCCAAAATAAACTAAATACAGCAAAAGATTTGAGTGCACAACGTTTGGTTTAGATTTGACAGCCATAATCAGCAATTGTGTACATTTGAGCTGAATGTGTCAAAATCTTAAAAATTAACAGGTGCCCAAGCAATTTCATGCTAGAATCATCATCCGGATGCCAAAATAAACTAAATACAGCAAAAGATTTGAGTGCACAACGTTTGGTTTAGGTTTGACAGCCATAATCACCTTTTTATTGCTTTAAATGCGTTTTTAGCGCATGATTGTACATTTGAGCTGAATGTGTCAAAATCTTAAAAATTAACAGGTGCCCAAGCAATTTCATGCTAGAATCATCATCCGGATGCCAAAATAAACTAAATACAGCAAAAGATTTGAGTGCACAACGTTTGGTTTAGATTTGACAGCCATAATCAGCAATTGTGTACATTTGAGCTGAATGTGTCAAAATCTTAAAAATTAACAGGTGCCCAAGCAATTTCATGCTAGAATCATCATCCGGATGCCAAAATAAACTAAATACAGCAAAAGATTTGAGTGCACAACGTTTGGTTTAGGTTTGACAGCCATAATCACCTTTTTATTGCTTTAAATGCGTTTTTAGCGCATGATTGTACATTTGAGCTGAATGTGTCAAAATCTTAAAAATTAACAGGTGCCCAAGCAATTTCATGCTAGAATCATCATCCGGATGCCAAAATAAACTAAATACAGCAAAAGATTTGAGTGCACAACGTTTGGTTTAGATTTGACAGCCATAATCAGCAATTGTGTACATTTGAGCTGAATGTGTCAAAATCTTAAAAATTAACAGGTGCCCAAGCAATTTCATGCTAGAATCATCATCCGGATGCCAAAATAAACTAAATACAGCAAAAGATTTGAGTGCACAACGTTTGGTTTAGGTTTGACAGCCATAATCACCTTTTTATTGCTTTAAATGCGTTTTTAGCGCATGATTGTACATTTGAGCTGAATGTGTCAAAATCTTAAAAATTAACAGGTGCCCAAGCAATTTCATGCTAGAATCATCATCCGGATGCCAAAATAAACTAAATACAGCAAAAGATTTGAGTGCACAACGTTTGGTTTAGATTTGACAGCCATAATCAGCAATTGTGTACATTTGAGCTGAATGTGTCAAAATCTTAAAAATTAACAGGTGCCCAAGCAATTTCATGCTAGAATCATCATCCGGATGCCAAAATAAACTAAATACAGCAAAAGATTTGAGTGCACAACGTTTGGTTTAGGTTTGACAGCCATAATCACCTTTTTATTCCTTTAAATGCGTTTTTAGCGCATGATTGTACATTTGAGCTGAATGTGTCAAAATCTTAAAAATTAACAGGTGCCCAAGCAATTTCATGCTAGAATCATCATCCGGATGCCAAAATAAACTAAATACAGCAAAAGATTTGAGTGCACAACGTTTGGTTTAGATTTGACAGCCATAATCAGCAATTGTGTACATTTGAGCTGAATGTGTCAAAATCTTAAAAATTAACAGGTGCCCAAGCAATTTCATGCTAGAATCATCATCCGGATGCCAGAATAAACTAAATACAGCAAAAGATTTGAGTGCACAACGTTTGGTTTAGGTTTGACAGCCATAATCACCTTTTTATTGCTTTAAATGCGTTTTTAGCGCATGATTGTACATTTGATCTGAATGTGTCAAAATCTTAAAAATTAACAGGTGCCCAAGCAATTTCATGCTAGAATCATCATCCGGATGCCAAAATAAACTAAATACAGCAAAAGATTTGAGTGCACAACGTTTGGTTTAGATTTGACAGCCATAATCAGCAATTGTTGTACATTTGAGCTGAATGTGTCAAAATCTTAAAAATTAACAGGTGCCCAAGCAATTTCATGCTAGAATCATCATCCGGATGCCAAAATAAACTAAATACAGCAAAAGATTTGAGTGCACAACGTTTGGTTTAGGTTTGACAGCCATAATCACCTTTTTATTGCTTTAAATGCGTTTTTAGCGCATGATTGTACATTTGAGCTGAATGTGTCAAAATCTTAAAAATCAACAGGTGCCCAAGCAATTTCATGCTAGAATCATCATCCGGATGCCAAAATAAACTAAATACAGCAAAAGATTTGAGTGCACAACGTTTGGTTTAGGTTTGACAGCCATAATCACCTTTTTATTGCTTTAAATGCGTTTTTAGCGCATGATTGTACATTTGAGCTGAATGTGTCAAAATCTTAAAAATTAACAGGTGCCCAAGCAATTTCATGCTAGAATCATCATCCGGATGCCAAAATAAACTAAATACAGCAAAAGATTTGAGTGCACAACGTTTGGTTTAGATTTGACAGCCATAATCAGCAATTGTGTACATTTGAGCTGAATGTGTCAAAATCTTAAAAATTAACAGGTGCCCAAGCAATTTCATGCTAGAATCATCATCCGGATGCCAAAATAAACTAAATACAGCAAAAGATTTGAGTGCACAACGTTTGGTTTAGGTTTGACAGCCATAATCACCTTTTTATTGCTTTAAATGCGTTTTTAGCGCATGATTGTACATTTGAGCTGAATGTGTCAAAATCTTAAAAATTAACAGGTGCCCAAGCAATTTCATGCTAGAATCATCATCCGGATGCCAAAATAAACTAAATACAGCAAAAGATTTGAGTGCACAACGTTTGGTTTAGATTTGACAGCCATAATCAGCAATTGTGTACATTTGAGCTGAATGTGTCAAAATCTTAAAAATTAACAGGTGCCCAAGCAATTTCATGCTAGAATCATCATCCGGATGCCAAAATAAACTAAATACAGCAAAAGATTTGAGTGCACAACGTTTGGTTTAGGTTTGACAGCCATAATCACCTTTTTATTGCTTTAAATGCGTTTTTAGCGCATGATTGTACATTTGAGCTGAATGTGTCAAAATCTTAAAAATTAACAGGTGCCCAAGCAATTTCATGCTAGAATCATCATCCGGATGCCAAAATAAACTAAATACAGCAAAAGATTTGAGTGCACAACGTTTGGTTTAGGTTTGACAGCCATAATCACCTTTTTATTGCTTTAAATGCGTTTGTAGCGCATGATTGTACATTTGAGCTGAATGTGTCAAAATCTTAAAAATTAACAGGTGCCCAAGCAATTTCATGCTAGAATCATCATCCGGATGCCAAAATAAACTAAATACAGCAAAAGATTTGAGTGCACAACGTTTGGTTTAGGTTTGACAGCCATAATCACCTTTTTATTGCTTTAAATGCGTTTTTAGCGCATGATTGTACATTTGAGCTGAATGTGTCAAAATCTTAAAAATTAACAGGTGCCCAAGCAATTTCATGCTAGAATCATCATCCGGATGCCAAAATAAACTAAATACAGCAAAAGATTTGAGTGCACAACGTTTGGTTTAGATTTGACAGCCATAATCAGCAATTGTGTACATTTGAGCTGAATGTGTCAAAATCTTAAAAATTAACAGGTGCCCAAGCAATTTCATGCTAGAATCATCATCCGGATGCCAAAATAAACTAAATACAGCAAAAGATTTGAGTGCACAACGTTTGGTTTAGGTTTGACAGCCATAATCACCTTTTTATTGCTTTAAATGCGTTTTTAGCGCATGATTGTACATTTGAGCTGAATGTGTCAAAATCTTAAAAATTAACAGGTGCCCAAGCAATTTCATGCTAGAATCATCATCCGGATGCCAAAATAAACTAAATACAGCAAAAGATTTGAGTGCACAACGTTTGGTTTAGATTTGACAGCCATAATCAGCAATTGTGTACATTTGAGCTGAATGTGTCAAAATCTTAAAAATTAACAGGTGCCCAAGCAATTTCATGCTAGAATCATCATCCGGATGCCAAAATAAACTAAATACAGCAAAAGATTTGAGTGCACAACGTTTGGTTTAGGTTTGACAGCCATAATCACCTTTTTATTGCTTTAAATGCGTTTTTAGCGCATGATTGTACATTTGAGCTGAATGTGTCAAAATCTTAAAAATTAACAGGTGCCCAAGCAATTTCATGCTAGAATCATCATCCGGATGCCAAAATAAACTAAATACAGCAAAAGATTTGAGTGCACAACGTTTGGTTTAGATTTGACAGCCATAATCAGCAATTGTGTACATTTGAGCTGAATGTGTCAAAATCTTAAAAATTAACAGGTGCCCAAGCAATTTCATGCTAGAATCATCATCCGGATGCCAAAATAAACTAAATACAGCAAAAGATTTGAGTGCACAACGTTTGGTTTAGATTTGACAGCCATAATCAGCAATTGTGTACATTTGAGCTGAATGTGTCAAAATCTTAAAAATTAACAGGTGCCCAAGCAATTTCATGCTAGAATCATCATCCGGATGCCAGAATAAACTAAATACAGCAAAAGATTTGAGTGCACAACGTTTGGTTTAGGTTTGACAGCCATAATCACCTTTTTATTGCTTTAAATGCGTTTTTAGCGCATGATTGTACATTTGATCTGAATGTGTCAAAATCTTAAAAATTAACAGGTGCCCAAGCAATTTCATGCTAGAATCATCATCCGGATGCCAAAATAAACTAAATACAGCAAAAGATTTGAGTGCACAACGTTTGGTTTAGATTTGACAGCCATAATCAGCAATTGTTGTACATTTGAGCTGAATGTGTCAAAATCTTAAAAATTAACAGGTGCCCAAGCAATTTCATGCTAGAATCATCATCCGGATGCCAAAATAAACTAAATACAGCAAAAGATTTGAGTGCACAACGTTTGGTTTAGGTTTGACAGCCATAATCACCTTTTTATTGCTTTAAATGCGTTTTTAGCGCATGATTGTACATTTGAGCTGAATGTGTCAAAATCTTAAAAATCAACAGGTGCCCAAGCAATTTCATGCTAGAATCATCATCCGGATGCCAAAATAAACTAAATACAGCAAAAGATTTGAGTGCACAACGTTTGGTTTAGGTTTGACAGCCATAATCACCTTTTTATTGCTTTAAATGCGTTTTTAGCGCATGATTGTACATTTGAGCTGAATGTGTCAAAATCTTAAAAATTAACAGGTGCCCAAGCAATTTCATGCTAGAATCATCATCCGGATGCCAAAATAAACTAAATACAGCAAAAGATTTGAGTGCACAACGTTTGGTTTAGATTTGACAGCCATAATCAGCAATTGTGTACATTTGAGCTGAATGTGTCAAAATCTTAAAAATTAACAGGTGCCCAAGCAATTTCATGCTAGAATCATCATCCGGATGCCAAAATAAACTAAATACAGCAAAAGATTTGAGTGCACAACGTTTGGTTTAGGTTTGACAGCCATAATCACCTTTTTATTGCTTTAAATGCGTTTTTAGCGCATGATTGTACATTTGAGCTGAATGTGTCAAAATCTTAAAAATTAACAGGTGCCCAAGCAATTTCATGCTAGAATCATCATCCGGATGCCAAAATAAACTAAATACAGCAAAAGATTTGAGTGCACAACGTTTGGTTTAGATTTGACAGCCATAATCAGCAATTGTGTACATTTGAGCTGAATGTGTCAAAATCTTAAAAATTAACAGGTGCCCAAGCAATTTCATGCTAGAATCATCATCCGGATGCCAAAATAAACTAAATACAGCAAAAGATTTGAGTGCACAACGTTTGGTTTAGGTTTGACAGCCATAATCACCTTTTTATTGCTTTAAATGCGTTTTTAGCGCATGATTGTACATTTGAGCTGAATGTGTCAAAATCTTAAAAATTAACAGGTGCCCAAGCAATTTCATGCTAGAATCATCATCCGGATGCCAAAATAAACTAAATACAGCAAAAGATTTGAGTGCACAACGTTTGGTTTAGGTTTGACAGCCATAATCACCTTTTTATTGCTTTAAATGCGTTTGTAGCGCATGATTGTACATTTGAGCTGAATGTGTCAAAATCTTAAAAATTAACAGGTGCCCAAGCAATTTCATGCTAGAATCATCATCCGGATGCCAAAATAAACTAAATACAGCAAAAGATTTGAGTGCACAACGTTTGGTTTAGGTTTGACAGCCATAATCACCTTTTTATTGCTTTAAATGCGTTTTTAGCGCATGATTGTACATTTGAGCTGAATGTGTCAAAATCTTAAAAATTAACAGGTGCCCAAGCAATTTCATGCTAGAATCATCATCCGGATGCCAAAATAAACTAAATACAGCAAAAGATTTGAGTGCACAACGTTTGGTTTAGATTTGACAGCCATAATCAGCAATTGTGTACATTTGAGCTGAATGTGTCAAAATCTTAAAAATTAACAGGTGCCCAAGCAATTTCATGCTAGAATCATCATCCGGATGCCAAAATAAACTAAATACAGCAAAAGATTTGAGTGCACAACGTTTGGTTTAGGTTTGACAGCCATAATCACCTTTTTATTCCTTTAAATGCGTTTTTAGCGCATGATTGTACATTTGAGCTGAATGTGTCAAAATCTTAAAAATTAACAGGTGCCCAAGCAATTTCATGCTAGAATCATCATCCGGATGCCAAAATAAACTAAATACAGCAAAAGATTTGAGTGCACAACGTTTGGTTTAGATTTGACAGCCATAATCAGCAATTGTGTACATTTGAGCTGAATGTGTCAAAATCTTAAAAATTAACAGGTGCCCAAGCAATTTCATGCTAGAATCATCATCCGGATGCCAGAATAAACTAAATACAGCAAAAGATTTGAGTGCACAACGTTTGGTTTAGGTTTGACAGCCATAATCACCTTTTTATTGCTTTAAATGCGTTTTTAGCGCATGATTGTACATTTGATCTGAATGTGTCAAAATCTTAAAAATTAACAGGTGCCCAAGCAATTTCATGCTAGAATCATCATCCGGATGCCAAAATAAACTAAATACAGCAAAAGATTTGAGTGCACAACGTTTGGTTTAGATTTGACAGCCATAATCAGCAATTGTTGTACATTTGAGCTGAATGTGTCAAAATCTTAAAAATTAACAGGTGCCCAAGCAATTTCATGCTAGAATCATCATCCGGATGCCAAAATAAACTAAATACAGCAAAAGATTTGAGTGCACAACGTTTGGTTTAGGTTTGACAGCCATAATCACCTTTTTATTGCTTTAAATGCGTTTTTAGCGCATGATTGTACATTTGAGCTGAATGTGTCAAAATCTTAAAAATCAACAGGTGCCCAAGCAATTTCATGCTAGAATCATCATCCGGATGCCAAAATAAACTAAATACAGCAAAAGATTTGAGTGCACAACGTTTGGTTTAGGTTTGACAGCCATAATCACCTTTTTATTGCTTTAAATGCGTTTTTAGCGCATGATTGTACATTTGAGCTGAATGTGTCAAAATCTTAAAAATTAACAGGTGCCCAAGCAATTTCATGCTAGAATCATCATCCGGATGCCAAAATAAACTAAATACAGCAAAAGATTTGAGTGCACAACGTTTGGTTTAGATTTGACAGCCATAATCAGCAATTGTGTACATTTGAGCTGAATGTGTCAAAATCTTAAAAATTAACAGGTGCCCAAGCAATTTCATGCTAGAATCATCATCCGGATGCCAAAATAAACTAAATACAGCAAAAGATTTGAGTGCACAACGTTTGGTTTAGGTTTGACAGCCATAATCACCTTTTTATTGCTTTAAATGCGTTTTTAGCGCATGATTGTACATTTGAGCTGAATGTGTCAAAATCTTAAAAATTAACAGGTGCCCAAGCAATTTCATGCTAGAATCATCATCCGGATGCCAAAATAAACTAAATACAGCAAAAGATTTGAGTGCACAACGTTTGGTTTAGATTTGACAGCCATAATCAGCAATTGTGTACATTTGAGCTGAATGTGTCAAAATCTTAAAAATTAACAGGTGCCCAAGCAATTTCATGCTAGAATCATCATCCGGATGCCAAAATAAACTAAATACAGCAAAAGATTTGAGTGCACAACGTTTGGTTTAGGTTTGACAGCCATAATCACCTTTTTATTGCTTTAAATGCGTTTTTAGCGCATGATTGTACATTTGAGCTGAATGTGTCAAAATCTTAAAAATTAACAGGTGCCCAAGCAATTTCATGCTAGAATCATCATCCGGATGCCAAAATAAACTAAATACAGCAAAAGATTTGAGTGCACAACGTTTGGTTTAGATTTGACAGCCATAATCAGCAATTGTGTACATTTGAGCTGAATGTGTCAAAATCTTAAAAATTAACAGGTGCCCAAGCAATTTCATGCTAGAATCATCATCCGGATGCCAAAATAAACTAAATACAGCAAAAGATTTGAGTGCACAACGTTTGGTTTAGGTTTGACAGCCATAATCACCTTTTTATTGCTTTAAATGCGTTTTTAGCGCATGATTGTACATTTGAGCTGAATGTGTCAAAATCTTAAAAATTAACAGGTGCCCAAGCAATTTCATGCTAGAATCATCATCCGGATGCCAAAATAAACTAAATACAGCAAAAGATTTGAGTGCACAACGTTTGGTTTAGATTTGACAGCCATAATCAGCAATTGTGTACATTTGAGCTGAATGTGTCAAAATCTTAAAAATTAACAGGTGCCCAAGCAATTTCATGCTAGAATCATCATCCGGATGCCAAAATAAACTAAATACAGCAAAAGATTTGAGTGCACAACGTTTGGTTTAGGTTTGACAGCCATAATCACCTTTTTATTCCTTTAAATGCGTTTTTAGCGCATGATTGTACATTTGAGCTGAATGTGTCAAAATCTTAAAAATTAACAGGTGCCCAAGCAATTTCATGCTAGAATCATCATCCGGATGCCAAAATAAACTAAATACAGCAAAAGATTTGAGTGCACAACGTTTGGTTTAGATTTGACAGCCATAATCAGCAATTGTGTACATTTGAGCTGAATGTGTCAAAATCTTAAAAATTAACAGGTGCCCAAGCAATTTCATGCTAGAATCATCATCCGGATGCCAGAATAAACTAAATACAGCAAAAGATTTGAGTGCACAACGTTTGGTTTAGGTTTGACAGCCATAATCACCTTTTTATTGCTTTAAATGCGTTTTTAGCGCATGATTGTACATTTGATCTGAATGTGTCAAAATCTTAAAAATTAACAGGTGCCCAAGCAATTTCATGCTAGAATCATCATCCGGATGCCAAAATAAACTAAATACAGCAAAAGATTTGAGTGCACAACGTTTGGTTTAGATTTGACAGCCATAATCAGCAATTGTTGTACATTTGAGCTGAATGTGTCAAAATCTTAAAAATTAACAGGTGCCCAAGCAATTTCATGCTAGAATCATCATCCGGATGCCAAAATAAACTAAATACAGCAAAAGATTTGAGTGCACAACGTTTGGTTTAGGTTTGACAGCCATAATCACCTTTTTATTGCTTTAAATGCGTTTTTAGCGCATGATTGTACATTTGAGCTGAATGTGTCAAAATCTTAAAAATCAACAGGTGCCCAAGCAATTTCATGCTAGAATCATCATCCGGATGCCAAAATAAACTAAATACAGCAAAAGATTTGAGTGCACAACGTTTGGTTTAGGTTTGACAGCCATAATCACCTTTTTATTGCTTTAAATGCGTTTTTAGCGCATGATTGTACATTTGAGCTGAATGTGTCAAAATCTTAAAAATTAACAGGTGCCCAAGCAATTTCATGCTAGAATCATCATCCGGATGCCAAAATAAACTAAATACAGCAAAAGATTTGAGTGCACAACGTTTGGTTTAGATTTGACAGCCATAATCAGCAATTGTGTACATTTGAGCTGAATGTGTCAAAATCTTAAAAATTAACAGGTGCCCAAGCAATTTCATGCTAGAATCATCATCCGGATGCCAAAATAAACTAAATACAGCAAAAGATTTGAGTGCACAACGTTTGGTTTAGGTTTGACAGCCATAATCACCTTTTTATTGCTTTAAATGCGTTTTTAGCGCATGATTGTACATTTGAGCTGAATGTGTCAAAATCTTAAAAATTAACAGGTGCCCAAGCAATTTCATGCTAGAATCATCATCCGGATGCCAAAATAAACTAAATACAGCAAAAGATTTGAGTGCACAACGTTTGGTTTAGATTTGACAGCCATAATCAGCAATTGTGTACATTTGAGCTGAATGTGTCAAAATCTTAAAAATTAACAGGTGCCCAAGCAATTTCATGCTAGAATCATCATCCGGATGCCAAAATAAACTAAATACAGCAAAAGATTTGAGTGCACAACGTTTGGTTTAGGTTTGACAGCCATAATCACCTTTTTATTGCTTTAAATGCGTTTTTAGCGCATGATTGTACATTTGAGCTGAATGTGTCAAAATCTTAAACATTAACAGGTGCCCAAGCAATTTCATGCTAGAATCATCATCCGGATGCCAAAATAAACTAAATACAGCAAAAGATTTGAGTGCACAACGTTTGGTTTAGGTTTGACAGCCATAATCACCTTTTATTGCTTTAAATGCGTTTGTAGCGCATGATTGTACATTTGAGCTGAATGTGTCAAAATCTTAAAAATTAACAGGTGCCCAAGCAATTTCATGCTAGAATCATCATCCGGATGCCAAAATAAACTAAATACAGCAAAAGATTTGAGTGCACAACGTTTGGTTTAGGTTTGACAGCCATAATCACCTTTTTATTGCTTTAAATGCGTTTTTAGCGCATGATTGTACATTTGAGCTGAATGTGTCAAAATCTTAAAAATTAACAGGTGCCCAAGCAATTTCATGCTAGAATCATCATCCGGATGCCAAAATAAACTAAATACAGCAAAAGATTTGAGTGCACAACGTTTGGTTAGATTTGACAGCCATAATCAGCAATTGTGTACATTTGAGCTGAATGTGTCAAAATCTTAAAAATTAACAGGTGCCCAAGCAATTTCATGCTAGAATCATCATCCGGATGCCAAAATAAACTAAATACAGCAAAAGATTTGAGTGCACAACGTTTGGTTTAGGTTTGACAGCCATAATCACCTTTTTATTGCTTTAAATGCGTTTTTAGCGCATGATTGTACATTTGAGCTGAATGTGTCAAAATCTTAAAAATTAACAGGTGCCCAAGCAATTTCATGCTAGAATCATCATCCGGATGCCAAAATAAACTAAATACAGCAAAAGATTTGAGTGCACAACGTTTGGTTTAGGTTTGACAGCCATAATCACCTTTTATTGCTTTAAATGCGTTTTTAGCGCATGATTGTACATTTGAGCTGAATGTGTCAAAATCTTAAAAATTAACAGGTGCCCAAGCAATTTCATGCTAGAATCATCATCCTGATGCCAAAATAAACTAAATACAGCAAAAGATTTGAGTGCACAACGTTTGGTTTAGATTTGACAGCCATAATCAAGCAATTGTGGTACATTTGAGCTGAATGTGTCAAAATCTTAAAAATTAACAGGTGCCCAAGCAATTTCATGCTAGAATCATCATCCGGATGCCAAAATAAACTAAATACAGCAAAAGATTTGAGTGCACAACGTTTGGTTTAGGTTTGACAGCCATAATCACCTTTTTATTGCTTTAAATGCGTTTTTAGCGCATGATTGTACATTTGAGCTGAATGTGTCAAAATCTTAAAAATTAACAGGTGCCCAAGCAATTTCATGCTAGAATCATCATCCGGATGCCAAAATAAACTAAATACAGCAAAGGATTTGAGTGCACAACGTTTGGTTTAGATTTGACAGCCATAATCAGCAATTGTGTACATTTGAGCTGAATGTGTCAAAATCTTAAAAATTAACAGGTGCCCAAGCAATTTCATGCTAGAATCATCATCCGGATGCCAAAATAAACTAAATACAGCAAAAGATTTGAGTGCACAACGTTTGGTTTAGGTTTGACAGCCATAATCACCTTTTTATTGCTTTAAATGCGTTTTTAGCGCATGATTGTACATTTGAGCTGAATGTGTCAAAATCTTAAAAATTAACAGGTGCCCAAGCAATTTCATGCTAGAATCATCATCCGGATGCCAAAATAAACTAAATACAGCAAAAGATTTGAGTGCACAACGTTTGGTTTAGATTTGACAGCCATAATCAGCAATTGTGTACATTTGAGCTGAATGTGTCAAAATCTTAAAAATTAACAGGTGCCCAAGCAATTTCATGCTAGAATCATCATCCGGATGCCAAAATAAACTAAATACAGCAAAAGATTTGAGTGCACAACGTTTGGTTTAGGTTTGACAGCCATAATCACCTTTTTATTGCTTTAAATGCGTTTTTAGCGCATGATTGTACATTTGAGCTGAATGTGTCAAAATCTTAAAAATTAACAGGTGCCCAAGCAATTTCATGCTAGAATCATCATCCGGATGCCAAAATAAACTAAATACAGCAAAAGATTTGAGTGCACAACGTTTGGTTTAGATTTGACAGCCATAATCAGCAATTGTGTACATTTGAGCTGAATGTGTCAAAATCTTAAAAATTAACAGGTGCCCAAGCAATTTCATGCTAGAATCATCATCCGGATGCCAAAATAAACTAAATACAGCAAAAGATTTGAGTGCACAACGTTTGGTTTAGGTTTGACAGCCATAATCACCTTTTTATTGCTTTAAATGCGTTTTTAGCGCATGATTGTACATTTGAGCTGAATGTGTCAAAATCTTAAAAATTAACAGGTGCCCAAGCAATTTCATGCTAGAATCATCATCCGGATGCCAAAATAAACTAAATACAGCAAAAGATTTGAGTGCACAACGTTTGGTTTAGATTTGACAGCCATAATCAGCAATTGTGTACATTTGAGCTGAATGTGTCAAAATCTTAAAAATTAACAGGTGCCCAAGCAATTTCATGCTAGAATCATCATCCGGATGCCAAAATAAACTAAATACAGCAAAAGATTTGAGTGCACAACGTTTGGTTTAGGTTTGACAGCCATAATCACCTTTTTATTGCTTTAAATGCGTTTTTAGCGCATGATTGTACATTTGAGCTGAATGTGTCAAAATCTTAAAAATTAACAGGTGCCCAAGCAATTTCATGCTAGAATCATCATCCGGATGCCAAAATAAACTAAATACAGCAAAAGATTTGAGTGCACAACGTTTGGTTTAGATTTGACAGCCATAATCAGCAATTGTGTACATTTGAGCTGAATGTGTGTCAAAATCTTAAAAATTAACAGGTGCCCAAGCAATTTCATGCTAGAATCATCATCCGGATGCCAAAATAAACTAAATACAGCAAAAGATTTGAGTGCACAACGTTTGGTTTAGGTTTGACAGCCATAATCACCTTTTTATTCCTTTAAATGCGTTTTTAGCGCATGATTGTACATTTGAGCTGAATGTGTCAAAATCTTAAAAATTAACAGGTGCCCAAGCAATTTCATGCTAGAATCATCATCCGGATGCCAAAATAAACTAAATACAGCAAAAGATTTGAGTGCACAACGTTTGGTTTAGATTTGACAGCCATAATCAGCAATTGTGTACATTTGAGCTGAATGTGTCAAAATCTTAAAAATTAACAGGTGCCCAAGCAATTTCATGCTAGAATCATCATCCGGATGCCAGAATAAACTAAATACAGCAAAAGATTTGAGTGCACAACGTTTGGTTTAGGTTTGACAGCCATAATCACCTTTTTATTGCTTTAAATGCGTTTTTAGCGCATGATTGTACATTTGATCTGAATGTGTCAAAATCTTAAAAATTAACAGGTGCCCAAGCAATTTCATGCTAGAATCATCATCCGGATGCCAAAATAAACTAAATACAGCAAAAGATTTGAGTGCACAACGTTTGGTTTAGATTTGACAGCCATAATCAGCAATTGTTGTACATTTGAGCTGAATGTGTCAAAATCTTAAAAATTAACAGGTGCCCAAGCAATTTCATGCTAGAATCATCATCCGGATGCCAAAATAAACTAAATACAGCAAAAGATTTGAGTGCACAACGTTTGGTTTAGGTTTGACAGCCATAATCACCTTTTATTGCTTTAAATGCGTTTTTAGCGCATGATTGTACATTTGAGCTGAATGTGTCAAAATCTTAAAAATCAACAGGTGCCCAAGCAATTTCATGCTAGAATCATCATCCGGATGCCAAAATAAACTAAATACAGCAAAAGATTTGAGTGCACAACGTTTGGTTTAGGTCTGACAGCCATAATCACCTTTTTATTGCTTTAAATGCGTTTTAGCGCATGATTGTACATTTGAGCTGAATGTGTCAAAATCTTAAAAATTAACAGGTGCCCAAGCAATTTCATGCTAGAATCATCATCCGGATGCCAAAATAAACTAAATACAGCAAAAGATTTGAGTGCACAACGTTTGGTTTAGATTTGACAGCCATAATCAGCAATTGTGTACATTTGAGCTGAATGTGTCAAAATCTTAAAAATTAACAGGTGCCCAAGCAATTTCATGCTAGAATCATCATCCGGATGCCAAAATAAACTAAATACAGCAAAAGATTTGAGTGCACAACGTTTGGTTTAGGTTTGACAGCCATAATCACCTTTTTATTGCTTTAAATGCGTTTTTAGCGCATGATTGTACATTTGAGCTGAATGTGTCAAAATCTTAAAAATTAACAGGTGCCCAAGCAATTTCATGCTAGAATCATCATCCGGATGCCAAAATAAACTAAATACAGCAAAAGATTTGAGTGCACAACGTTTGGTTTAGATTTGACAGCCATAATCAGCAATTGTGTACATTTGAGCTGAATGTGTCAAAATCTTAAAAATTAACAGGTGCCCAAGCAATTTCATGCTAGAATCATCATCCGGATGCCAAAATAAACTAAATACAGCAAAAGATTTGAGTGCACAACGTTTGGTTTAGGTTTGACAGCCATAATCACCTTTTTATTGCTTTAAATGCGTTTTTAGCGCATGATTGTACATTTGAGCTGAATGTGTCAAAATCTAAAAATTAACAGGTGCCCAAGCAATTTCATGCTAGAATCATCATCCGGATGCCAAAATAAACTAAATACAGCAAAAGATTTGAGTGCACAACGTTTGGTTTAGATTTGACAGCCATAATCAGCAATTGTGTACATTTGAGCTGAATGTGTCAAAATCTTAAAAATTAACAGGTGCCCAAGCAATTTCATGCTAGAATCATCATCCGGATGCCAAAATAAACTAAATACAGCAAAAGATTTGAGTGCACAACGTTTGGTTTAGGTTTGACAGCCATAATCACCTTTTTATTGCTTTAAATGCGTTTTTAGCGCATGATTGTACATTTGAGCTGAATGTGTCAAAATCTTAAAAATTAACAGGTGCCCAAGCAATTTCATGCTAGAATCATCATCCGGATGCCAAAATAAACTAAATACAGCAAAAGATTTGAGTGCACAACGTTTGGTTTAGATTTGACAGCCATAATCAGCAATTGTGTACATTTGAGCTGAATGTGTCAAAATCTTAAAAATTAACAGGTGCCCAAGCAATTTCATGCTAGAATCATCATCCGGATGCCAAAATAAACTAAATACAGCAAAAGATTTGAGTGCACAACGTTTGGTTTAGGTTTGACAGCCATAATCACCTTTTTATTCCTTTAAATGCGTTTTTAGCGCATGATTGTACATTTGAGCTGAATGTGTCAAAATCTTAAAAATTAACAGGTGCCCAAGCAATTTCATGCTAGAATCATCATCCGGATGCCAAAATAAACTAAATACAGCAAAAGATTTGAGTGCACAACGTTTGGTTTAGATTTGACAGCCATAATCAGCAATTGTGTACATTTGAGCTGAATGTGTCAAAATCTTAAAAATTAACAGGTGCCCAAGCAATTTCATGCTAGAATCATCATCCGGATGCCAGAATAAACTAAATACAGCAAAAGATTTGAGTGCACAACGTTTGGTTTAGGTTTGACAGCCATAATCACCTTTTTATTGCTTTAAATGCGTTTTTAGCGCATGATTGTACATTTGATCTGAATGTGTCAAAATCTTAAAAATTAACAGGTGCCCAAGCAATTTCATGCTAGAATCATCATCCGGATGCCAAAATGAACTAAATACAGCAAAAGATTTGAGTGCACAACGTTTGGTTTAGATTTGACAGCCATAATCAGCAATTGTTGTACATTTGAGCTGAATGTGTCAAAATCTTAAAAATTAACAGGTGCCCAAGCAATTTCATGCTAGAATCATCATCCGGATGCCAAAATAAACTAAATACAGCAAAAGATTTGAGTGCACAACGTTTGGTTTAGGTTTGACAGCCATAATCACCTTTTTATTGCTTTAAATGCGTTTTTAGCGCATGATTGTACATTTGAGCTGAATGTGTCAAAATCTTAAAAATCAACAGGTGCCTAAGCAATTTCATGCTAGAATCATCATCCGGATGCCAAAATAAACTAAATACAGCAAAAGATTTGAGTGCACAACGTTTGGTTTAGGTTTGACAGCCATAATCACCTTTTTATTGCTTTAAATGCGTTTTTAGCGCATGATTGTACATTTGAGCTGAATGTGTCAAAATCTTAAAAATTAACAGGTGCCCAAGCAATTTCATGCTAGAATCATCATCCGGATGCCAAAATAAACTAAATACAGCAAAAGATTTGAGTGCACAACGTTTGGTTTAGATTTGACAGCCATAATCAGCAATTGTGTACATTTGAGCTGAATGTGTCAAAATCTTAAAAATTAACAGGTGCCCAAGCAATTTCATGCTAGAATCATCATCCGGATGCCAAAATAAACTAAATACAGCAAAAGATTTGAGTGCACAACGTTTGGTTTAGGTTTGACAGCCATAATCACCTTTTTATTGCTTTAAATGCGTTTTTAGCGCATGATTGTACATTTGAGCTGAATGTGTCAAAATCTTAAAAATTAACAGGTGCCCAAGCAATTTCATGCTAGAATCATCATCCGGATGCCAAAATAAACTAAATACAGCAAAAGATTTGAGTGCACAACGTTTGGTTTAGATTTGACAGCCATAATCAGCAATTGTGTACATTTGAGCTGAATGTGTCAAAATCTTAAAAATTAACAGGTGCCCAAGCAATTTCATGCTAGAATCATCATCCGGATGCCAAAATAAACTAAATACAGCAAAAGATTTGAGTGCACAACGTTTGGTTTAGGTTTGACAGCCATAATCACCTTTTTATTGCTTTAAATGCGTTTTTAGCGCATGATTGTACATTTGAGCTGAATGTGTCAAAATCTTAAAAATTAACAGGTGCCCAAGCAATTTCATGCTAGAATCATCATCCGGATGCCAAAATAAACTAAATACAGCAAAAGATTTGAGTGCACAACGTTTGGTTTAGGTTTGACAGCCATAATCACCTTTTTATTGCTTTAAATGCGTTTGTAGCGCATGATTGTACATTTGAGCTGAATGTGTCAAAATCTTAAAAATTAACAGGTGCCCAAGCAATTTCATGCTAGAATCATCATCCGGATGCCAAAATAAACTAAATACAGCAAAAGATTTGAGTGCACAACGTTTGGTTTAGGTTTGACAGCCATAATCACCTTTTTATTGCTTTAAATGCGTTTTTAGCGCATGATTGTACATTTGAGCTGAATGTGTCAAAATCTTAAAAATTAACAGGTGCCCAAGCAATTTCATGCTAGAATCATCATCCGGATGCCAAAATAAACTAAATACAGCAAAAGATTTGAGTGCACAACGTTTGGTTTAGATTTGACAGCCATAATCAGCAATTGTGTACATTTGAGCTGAATGTGTCAAAATCTTAAAAATTAACAGGTGCCCAAGCAATTTCATGCTAGAATCATCATCCGGATGCCAAAATAAACTAAATACAGCAAAAGATTTGAGTGCACAACGTTTGGTTTAGGTTTGACAGCCATAATCACCTTTTTATTGCTTTAAATGCGTTTTTAGCGCATGATTGTACATTTGAGCTGAATGTGTCAAAATCTTAAAAATCAACAGGTGCCTAAGCAATTTCATGCTAGAATCATCATCCGGATGCCAAAATAAACTAAATACAGCAAAAGATTTGAGTGCACAACGTTTGGTTTAGGTTTGACAGCCATAATCACCTTTTTATTGCTTTAAATGCGTTTTTAGCGCATGATTGTACATTTGAGCTGAATGTGTCAAAATCTTAAAAATTAACAGGTGCCCAAGCAATTTCATGCTAGAATCATCATCCGGATGCCAAAATAAACTAAATACAGCAAAAGATTTGAGTGCACAACGTTTGGTTTAGATTTGACAGCCATAATCAGCAATTGTGTACATTTGAGCTGAATGTGTCAAAATCTTAAAAATTAACAGGTGCCCAAGCAATTTCATGCTAGAATCATCATCCGGATGCCAAAATAAACTAAATACAGCAAAAGATTTGAGTGCACAACGTTTGGTTTAGGTTTGACAGCCATAATCACCTTTTTATTGCTTTAAATGCGTTTTTAGCGCATGATTGTACATTTGAGCTGAATGTGTCAAAATCTTAAAAATTAACAGGTGCCCAAGCAATTTCATGCTAGAATCATCATCCGGATGCCAAAATAAACTAAATACAGCAAAAGATTTGAGTGCACAACGTTTGGTTTAGATTTGACAGCCATAATCAGCAATTGTGTACATTTGAGCTGAATGTGTCAAAATCTTAAAAATTAACAGGTGCCCAAGCAATTTCATGCTAGAATCATCATCCGGATGCCAAAATAAACTAAATACAGCAAAAGATTTGAGTGCACAACGTTTGGTTTAGGTTTGACAGCCATAATCACCTTTTTATTGCTTTAAATGCGTTTTTAGCGCATGATTGTACATTTGAGCTGAATGTGTCAAAATCTTAAAAATTAACAGGTGCCCAAGCAATTTCATGCTAGAATCATCATCCGGATGCCAAAATAAACTAAATACAGCAAAAGATTTGAGTGCACAACGTTTGGTTTAGGTTTGACAGCCATAATCACCTTTTTATTGCTTTAAATGCGTTTGTAGCGCATGATTGTACATTTGAGCTGAATGTGTCAAAATCTTAAAAATTAACAGGTGCCCAAGCAATTTCATGCTAGAATCATCATCCGGATGCCAAAATAAACTAAATACAGCAAAAGATTTGAGTGCACAACGTTTGGTTTAGGTTTGACAGCCATAATCACCTTTTTATTGCTTTAAATGCGTTTTTAGCGCATGATTGTACATTTGAGCTGAATGTGTCAAAATCTTAAAAATTAACAGGTGCCCAAGCAATTTCATGCTAGAATCATCATCCGGATGCCAAAATGAACTAAATACAGCAAAAGATTTGAGTGCACAACGTTTGGTTTAGATTTGACAGCCATAATCAGCAATTGTTGTACATTTGAGCTGAATGTGTCAAAATCTTAAAAATTAACAGGTGCCCAAGCAATTTCATGCTAGAATCATCATCCGGATGCCAAAATAAACTAAATACAGCAAAAGATTTGAGTGCACAACGTTTGGTTTAGGTTTGACAGCCATAATCACCTTTTTATTGCTTTAAATGCGTTTTTAGCGCATGATTGTACATTTGAGCTGAATGTGTCAAAATCTTAAAAATCAACAGGTGCCTAAGCAATTTCATGCTAGAATCATCATCCGGATGCCAAAATAAACTAAATACAGCAAAAGATTTGAGTGCACAACGTTTGGTTTAGGTTTGACAGCCATAATCACCTTTTTATTGCTTTAAATGCGTTTTTAGCGCATGATTGTACATTTGAGCTGAATGTGTCAAAATCTTAAAAATTAACAGGTGCCCAAGCAATTTCATGCTAGAATCATCATCCGGATGCCAAAATAAACTAAATACAGCAAAAGATTTGAGTGCACAACGTTTGGTTTAGATTTGACAGCCATAATCAGCAATTGTGTACATTTGAGCTGAATGTGTCAAAATCTTAAAAATTAACAGGTGCCCAAGCAATTTCATGCTAGAATCATCATCCGGATGCCAAAATAAACTAAATACAGCAAAAGATTTGAGTGCACAACGTTTGGTTTAGGTTTGACAGCCATAATCACCTTTTTATTGCTTTAAATGCGTTTTTAGCGCATGATTGTACATTTGAGCTGAATGTGTCAAAATCTTAAAAATTAACAGGTGCCCAAGCAATTTCATGCTAGAATCATCATCCGGATGCCAAAATAAACTAAATACAGCAAAAGATTTGAGTGCACAACGTTTGGTTTAGATTTGACAGCCATAATCAGCAATTGTGTACATTTGAGCTGAATGTGTCAAAATCTTAAAAATTAACAGGTGCCCAAGCAATTTCATGCTAGAATCATCATCCGGATGCCAAAATAAACTAAATACAGCAAAAGATTTGAGTGCACAACGTTTGGTTTAGGTTTGACAGCCATAATCACCTTTTTATTGCTTTAAATGCGTTTTTAGCGCATGATTGTACATTTGAGCTGAATGTGTCAAAATCTTAAAAATTAACAGGTGCCCAAGCAATTTCATGCTAGAATCATCATCCGGATGCCAAAATAAACTAAATACAGCAAAAGATTTGAGTGCACAACGTTTGGTTTAGGTTTGACAGCCATAATCACCTTTTTATTGCTTTAAATGCGTTTGTAGCGCATGATTGTACATTTGAGCTGAATGTGTCAAAATCTTAAAAATTAACAGGTGCCCAAGCAATTTCATGCTAGAATCATCATCCGGATGCCAAAATAAACTAAATACAGCAAAAGATTTGAGTGCACAACGTTTGGTTTAGGTTTGACAGCCATAATCACCTTTTTATTGCTTTAAATGCGTTTTTAGCGCATGATTGTACATTTGAGCTGAATGTGTCAAAATCTTAAAAATTAACAGGTGCCCAAGCAATTTCATGCTAGAATCATCATCCGGATGCCAAAATAAACTAAATACAGCAAAAGATTTGAGTGCACAACGTTTGGTTTAGATTTGACAGCCATAATCAGCAATTGTGTACATTTGAGCTGAATGTGTCAAAATCTTAAAAATTAACAGGTGCCCAAGCAATTTCATGCTAGAATCATCATCCGGATGCCAAAATAAACTAAATACAGCAAAAGATTTGAGTGCACAACGTTTGGTTTAGGTTTGACAGCCATAATCACCTTTTTATTGCTTTAAATGCGTTTTTAGCGCATGATTGTACATTTGAGCTGAATGTGTCAAAATCTTAAAAATCAACAGGTGCCTAAGCAATTTCATGCTAGAATCATCATCCGGATGCCAAAATAAACTAAATACAGCAAAAGATTTGAGTGCACAACGTTTGGTTTAGGTTTGACAGCCATAATCACCTTTTTATTGCTTTAAATGCGTTTTTAGCGCATGATTGTACATTTGAGCTGAATGTGTCAAAATCTTAAAAATTAACAGGTGCCCAAGCAATTTCATGCTAGAATCATCATCCGGATGCCAAAATAAACTAAATACAGCAAAAGATTTGAGTGCACAACGTTTGGTTTAGATTTGACAGCCATAATCAGCAATTGTGTACATTTGAGCTGAATGTGTCAAAATCTTAAAAATTAACAGGTGCCCAAGCAATTTCATGCTAGAATCATCATCCGGATGCCAAAATAAACTAAATACAGCAAAAGATTTGAGTGCACAACGTTTGGTTTAGGTTTGACAGCCATAATCACCTTTTTATTGCTTTAAATGCGTTTTTAGCGCATGATTGTACATTTGAGCTGAATGTGTCAAAATCTTAAAAATTAACAGGTGCCCAAGCAATTTCATGCTAGAATCATCATCCGGATGCCAAAATAAACTAAATACAGCAAAAGATTTGAGTGCACAACGTTTGGTTTAGATTTGACAGCCATAATCAGCAATTGTGTACATTTGAGCTGAATGTGTCAAAATCTTAAAAATTAACAGGTGCCCAAGCAATTTCATGCTAGAATCATCATCCGGATGCCAAAATAAACTAAATACAGCAAAAGATTTGAGTGCACAACGTTTGGTTTAGGTTTGACAGCCATAATCACCTTTTTATTGCTTTAAATGCGTTTTTAGCGCATGATTGTACATTTGAGCTGAATGTGTCAAAATCTTAAAAATTAACAGGTGCCCAAGCAATTTCATGCTAGAATCATCATCCGGATGCCAAAATAAACTAAATACAGCAAAAGATTTGAGTGCACAACGTTTGGTTTAGGTTTGACAGCCATAATCACCTTTTTATTGCTTTAAATGCGTTTGTAGCGCATGATTGTACATTTGAGCTGAATGTGTCAAAATCTTAAAAATTAACAGGTGCCCAAGCAATTTCATGCTAGAATCATCATCCGGATGCCAAAATAAACTAAATACAGCAAAAGATTTGAGTGCACAACGTTTGGTTTAGGTTTGACAGCCATAATCACCTTTTTATTGCTTTAAATGCGTTTTTAGCGCATGATTGTACATTTGAGCTGAATGTGTCAAAATCTTAAAAATTAACAGGTGCCCAAGCAATTTCATGCTAGAATCATCATCCGGATGCCAAAATAAACTAAATACAGCAAAAGATTTGAGTGCACAACGTTTGGTTTAGATTTGACAGCCATAATCAGCAATTGTGTACATTTGAGCTGAATGTGTCAAAATCTTAAAAATTAACAGGTGCCCAAGCAATTTCATGCTAGAATCATCATCCGGATGCCAAAATAAACTAAATACAGCAAAAGATTTGAGTGCACAACGTTTGGTTTAGGTTTGACAGCCATAATCACCTTTTTATTGCTTTAAATGCGTTTTTAGCGCATGATTGTACATTTGAGCTGAATGTGTCAAAATCTTAAAAATTAACAGGTGCCCAAGCAATTTCATGCTAGAATCATCATCCGGATGCCAAAATAAACTAAATACAGCAAAAGATTTGAGTGCACAACGTTTGGTTTAGGTTTGACAGCCATAATCACCTTTTTATTGCTTTAAATGCGTTTGTAGCGCATGATTGTACATTTGAGCTGAATGTGTCAAAATCTTAAAAATTAACAGGTGCCCAAGCAATTTCATGCTAGAATCATCATCCGGATGCCAAAATAAACTAAATACAGCAAAAGATTTGAGTGCACAACGTTTGGTTTAGGTTTGACAGCCATAATCACCTTTTTATTGCTTTAAATGCGTTTTTAGCGCATGATTGTACATTTGAGCTGAATGTGTCAAAATCTTAAAAATTAACAGGTGCCCAAGCAATTTCATGCTAGAATCATCATCCGGATGCCAAAATAAACTAAATACAGCAAAAGATTTGAGTGCACAACGTTTGGTTTAGATTTGACAGCCATAATCAGCAATTGTGTACATTTGAGCTGAATGTGTCAAAATCTTAAAAATTAACAGGTGCCCAAGCAATTTCATGCTAGAATCATCATCCGGATGCCAAAATAAACTAAATACAGCAAAAGATTTGAGTGCACAACGTTTGGTTTAGGTTTGACAGCCATAATCACCTTTTTATTGCTTTAAATGCGTTTTTAGCGCATGATTGTACATTTGAGCTGAATGTGTCAAAATCTTAAAAATTAACAGGTGCCCAAGCAATTTCATGCTAGAATCATCATCCGGATGCCAAAATAAACTAAATACAGCAAAAGATTTGAGTGCACAACGTTTGGTTTAGATTTGACAGCCATAATCAGCAATTGTGTACATTTGAGCTGAATGTGTCAAAATCTTAAAAATTAACAGGTGCCCAAGCAATTTCATGCTAGAATCATCATCCGGATGCCAAAATAAACTAAATACAGCAAAAGATTTGAGTGCACAACGTTTGGTTTAGGTTTGACAGCCATAATCACCTTTTTATTGCTTTAAATGCGTTTTTAGCGCATGATTGTACATTTGAGCTGAATGTGTCAAAATCTTAAAAATTAACAGGTGCCCAAGCAATTTCATGCTAGAATCATCATCCGGATGCCAAAATAAACTAAATACAGCAAAAGATTTGAGTGCACAACGTTTGGTTTAGATTTGACAGCCATAATCAGCAATTGTGTACATTTGAGCTGAATGTGTCAAAATCTTAAAAATTAACAGGTGCCCAAGCAATTTCATGCTAGAATCATCATCCGGATGCCAAAATAAACTAAATACAGCAAAAGATTTGAGTGCACAACGTTTGGTTTAGATTTGACAGCCATAATCAGCAATTGTGTACATTTGAGCTGAATGTGTCAAAATCTTAAAAATTAACAGGTGCCCAAGCAATTTCATGCTAGAATCATCATCCGGATGCCAAAATAAACTAAATACAGCAAAAGATTTGAGTGCACAACGTTTGGTTTAGGTTTGACAGCCATAATCACCTTTTTATTGCTTTAAATGCGTTTTTAGCGCATGATTGTACATTTGAGCTGAATGTGTCAAAATCTTAAAAATTAACAGGTGCCCAAGCAATTTCATGCTAGAATCATCATCCGGATGCCAAAATAAACTAAATACAGCAAAAGATTTGAGTGCACAACGTTTGGTTTAGATTTGACAGCCATAATCAGCAATTGTGTACATTTGAGCTGAATGTGTCAAAATCTTAAAAATTAACAGGTGCCCAAGCAATTTCATGCTAGAATCATCATCCGGATGCCAAAATAAACTAAATACAGCAAAAGATTTGAGTGCACAACGTTTGGTTTAGGTTTGACAGCCATAATCACCTTTTTATTGCTTTAAATGCGTTTTTAGCGCATGATTGTACATTTGAGCTGAATGTGTCAAAATCTTAAAAATTAACAGGTGCCCAAGCAATTTCATGCTAGAATCATCATCCGGATGCCAAAATAAACTAAATACAGCAAAAGATTTGAGTGCACAACGTTTGGTTTAGATTTGACAGCCATAATCAGCAATTGTGTACATTTGAGCTGAATGTGTCAAAATCTTAAAAATTAACAGGTGCCCAAGCAATTTCATGCTAGAATCATCATCCGGATGCCAAAATAAACTAAATACAGCAAAAGATTTGAGTGCACAACGTTTGGTTTAGATTTGACAGCCATAATCAGCAATTGTGTACATTTGAGCTGAATGTGTCAAAATCTTAAAAATTAACAGGTGCCCAAGCAATTTCATGCTAGAATCATCATCCGGATGCCAAAATAAACTAAATACAGCAAAAGATTTGAGTGCACAACGTTTGGTTTAGATTTGACAGCCATAATCAGCAATTGTGTACATTTGAGCTGAATGTGTCAAAATCTTAAAAATTAACAGGTGCCCAAGCAATTTCATGCTAGAATCATCATCCGGATGCCAAAATAAACTAAATACAGCAAAAGATTTGAGTGCACAACGTTTGGTTTAGGTTTGACAGCCATAATCACCTTTTTATTCCTTTAAATGCGTTTTTAGCGCATGATTGTACATTTGAGCTGAATGTGTCAAAATCTTAAAAATTATCAGGTGCCCAAGCAATTTCATGCTAGAATCATCATCCGGATGCCAAAATAAACTAAATACAGCAAAAGATTTGAGTGCACAACGTTTGGTTTAGATTTGACAGCCATAATCAGCAATTGTGTACATTTGAGCTGAATGTGTCAAAATCTTAAAAATTAACAGGTGCCCAAGCAATTTCATGCTAGAATCATCATCCGGATGCCAGAATAAACTAAATACAGCAAAAGATTTGAGTGCACAACGTTTGGTTTAGGTTTGACAGCCATAATCACCTTTTTATTGCTTTAAATGCGTTTTTAGCGCATGATTGTACATTTGATCTGAATGTGTCAAAATCTTAAAAATTAACAGGTGCCCAAGCAATTTCATGCTAGAATCATCATCCGGATGCCAAAATAAACTAAATACAGCAAAAGATTTGAGTGCACAACGTTTGGTTTAGATTTGACAGCCATAATCAGCAATTGTTGTACATTTGAGCTGAATGTGTCAAAATCTTAAAAATTAACAGGTGCCCAAGCAATTTCATGCTAGAATCATCATCCGGATGCCAAAATAAACTAAATACAGCAAAAGATTTGAGTGCACAACGTTTGGTTTAGGTTTGACAGCCATAATCACCTTTTTATTGCTTTAAATGCGTTTTTAGCGCATGATTGTACATTTGAGCTGAATGTGTCAAAATCTTAAAAATTAACAGGTGCCCAAGCAATTTCATGCTAGAATCATCATCCGGATGCCAAAATAAACTAAATACAGCAAAAGATTTGAGTGCACAACGTTTGGTTTAGATTTGACAGCCATAATCAGCAATTGTGTACATTTGAGCTGAATGTGTCAAAATCTTAAAAATTAACAGGTGCCCAAGCAATTTCATGCTAGAATCATCATCCGGATGCCAAAATAAACTAAATACAGCAAAAGATTTGAGTGCACAACGTTTGGTTTAGGTTTGACAGCCATAATCACCTTTTTATTGCTTTAAATGCGTTTTTAGCGCATGATTGTACATTTGAGCTGAATGTGTCAAAATCTTAAAAATTAACAGGTGCCCAAGCAATTTCATGCTAGAATCATCATCCGGATGCCAAAATAAACTAAATACAGCAAAAGATTTGAGTGCACAACGTTTGGTTTAGGTTTGACAGCCATAATCACCTTTTTATTGCTTTAAATGCGTTTGTAGCGCATGATTGTACATTTGAGCTGAATGTGTCAAAATCTTAAAAATTAACAGGTGCCCAAGCAATTTCATGCTAGAATCATCATCCGGATGCCAAAATAAACTAAATACAGCAAAAGATTTGAGTGCACAACGTTTGGTTTAGGTTTGACAGCCATAATCACCTTTTTATTGCTTTAAATGCGTTTTTAGCGCATGATTGTACATTTGAGCTGAATGTGTCAAAATCTTAAAAATTAACAGGTGCCCAAGCAATTTCATGCTAGAATCATCATCCGGATGCCAAAATAAACTAAATACAGCAAAAGATTTGAGTGCACAACGTTTGGTTTAGATTTGACAGCCATAATCAGCAATTGTGTACATTTGAGCTGAATGTGTCAAAATCTTAAAAATTAACAGGTGCCCAAGCAATTTCATGCTAGAATCATCATCCGGATGCCAAAATAAACTAAATACAGCAAAAGATTTGAGTGCACAACGTTTGGTTTAGGTTTGACAGCCATAATCACCTTTTTATTGCTTTAAATGCGTTTTTAGCGCATGATTGTACATTTGAGCTGAATGTGTCAAAATCTTAAAAATTAACAGGTGCCCAAGCAATTTCATGCTAGAATCATCATCCGGATGCCAAAATAAACTAAATACAGCAAAAGATTTGAGTGCACAACGTTTGGTTTAGATTTGACAGCCATAATCAGCAATTGTGTACATTTGAGCTGAATGTGTCAAAATCTTAAAAATTAACAGGTGCCCAAGCAATTTCATGCTAGAATCATCATCCGGATGCCAAAATAAACTAAATACAGCAAAAGATTTGAGTGCACAACGTTTGGTTTAGGTTTGACAGCCATAATCACCTTTTTATTGCTTTAAATGCGTTTTTAGCGCATGATTGTACATTTGAGCTGAATGTGTCAAAATCTTAAAAATTAACAGGTGCCCAAGCAATTTCATGCTAGAATCATCATCCGGATGCCAAAATAAACTAAATACAGCAAAAGATTTGAGTGCACAACGTTTGGTTTAGATTTGACAGCCATAATCAGCAATTGTGTACATTTGAGCTGAATGTGTCAAAATCTTAAAAATTAACAGGTGCCCAAGCAATTTCATGCTAGAATCATCATCCGGATGCCAAAATAAACTAAATAAAGCAAAAGATTTGAGTGCACAACGTTTGGTTTAGATTTGACAGCCATAATCAGCAATTGTGTACATTTGAGCTGAATGTGTCAAAATCTTAAAAATTAACAGGTGCCCAAGCAATTTCATGCTAGAATCATCATCGCG
>NW_027520387.1:0-89766 GCF_051991245.1 Festucalex cinctus
CCATAATCACCTTTTTATTGCTTTAAATGCGTTTTTAGCGCATGATTGTACATTTGAGCTGAATGTGTCAAAATCTTAAAAATTAACAGGTGCCCAAGCAATTTCATGCTAGAATCATCATCCGGATGCCAAAATAAACTAAATACAGCAAAAGATTTGAGTGCACAACGTTTGGTTTAGATTTGACAGCCATAATCAGCAATTGTGTACATTTGAGGTGAATGTGCCAAAATCTTAAAAATTAACAGGTGCCCAAGCAATTTCATGCTAGAATCATCATCCGGATGCCAAAATAAACTAAATACAGCAAAAGATTTGAGTGCACAACGTTTGGTTTAGGTTTGACAGCCATAATCACCTTTTTATTGCTTTAAATGCGTTTTTAGCGCATGATTGTACATTTGAGCTGAATGTGTCAAAATCTTAAAAATTAACAGGTGCCCAAGCAATTTCATGCTAGAATCATCATCCGGATGCCAAAATAAACTAAATACAGCAAAAGATTTGAGTGCACAACGTTTGGTTTAGGTTTGACAGCCATAATCACCTTTTTATTGCTTTAAATGCGTTTTTAGCGCATGATTGTACATTTGAGCTGAATGTGTCAAAATCTTAAAAATTAACAGGTGCCCAAGCAATTTCATGCTAGAATCATCATCCGGATGCCAAAATAAACAAAATACAGCAAAAGATTTGAGTGCACAACGTTTGGTTTAGATTTGACAGCCATAATCAGCAATTGTGTACATTTGAGCTGAATGTGTCAAAATCTTAAAAATTAACAGGTGCCCAAGCAATTTCATGCTAGAATCATCATCCGGATGCCAAAATAAACTAAATACAGCAAAAGATTTGAGTGCACAACGTTTGGTTTAGGTTTGACAGCCATAATCACCTTTTTATTGCTTTAAATGCGTTTGTAGCGCATGATTGTACATTTGAGCTGAATGTGTCAAAATCTTAAAAATTAACAGGTGCCCAAGCAATTTCATGCTAGAATCATCATCCAGATGCCAAAATAAACTAAATACAGCAAAAGATTTGAGTGCACAACGTTTGGTTTAGATTTGACAGCCATAATCAGCAATTGTGTACATTTGAGCTGAATGTGTCAAAATCTTAAAAATTAACAGGTGCCCAAGCAATTTCATGCTAGAATCATCATCCGGATGCCAAAATAAACTAAATACAGCAAAAGATTTGAGTGCACAACGTTTGGTTTAGGTTTGACAGCCATAATCACCTTTTTATTGCTTTAAATGCGTTTTTAGCGCATGATTGTACATTTGAGCTGAATGTGTCAAAATCTTAAAAATTAACAGGTGCCCAAGCAATTTCATGCTAGAATCATCATCCGGATGCCAAAATAAACTAAATACAGCAAAAGATTTGAGTGCACAACGTTTGGTTTAGATTTGACAGCCATAATCAGCAATTGTGTACATTTGAGCTGAATGTGTCAAAATCTTAAAAATTAACAGGTGCCCAAGCAATTTCATGCTAGAATCATCATCCGGATGCCAAAATAAACTAAATACAGCAAAAGATTTGAGTGCACAACGTTTGGTTTAGATTTGACAGCCATAATCAGCAATTGTGTACATTTGAGCTGAATGTGTCAAAATCTTAAAAATTAACAGGTGTCCAAGCAATTTCATGCTAGAATCATCATCCGGATGCCAAAATAAACTAAATACAGCAAAAGATTTGAGTGCACAACGTTTGGTTTAGGTTTGACAGCCATAATCACCTTTTTATTGCTTTAAATGCGTTTTTAGCGCATGATTGTACATTTGAGCTGAATGTGTCAAAATCTTAAAAATTAACAGGTGCCCAAGCAATTTCATGCTAGAATCATCATCCGGATGCCAAAATAAACTAAATACAGCAAAAGATTTGAGTGCACAACGTTTGGTTTAGATTTGACAGCAATAATCAGCAATTGTGTACATTTGAGCTGAATGTGTCAAAATCTTAAAAATTAACAGGTGCCCAAGCAATTTCATGCTAGAATCATCATCCGGATGCCAAAATAAACTAAATACAGCAAAAGATTTGAGTGCACAACGTTTGGTTTAGGTTTGACAGCCATAATCACCTTTTTATTGCTTTAAATGCGTTTTTAGCGCATGATTGTACATTTGAGCTGAATGTGTCAAAATCTTAAAAATTAACAGGTGCCCAAGCAATTTCATGCTAGAATCATCATCCGGATGCCAAACTAAACTAAATACAGCAAAAGATTTGAGTGCACAACGTTTGGTTTAGATTTGACAGCCATAATCAGCAATTGTGTACATTTGAGCTGAATGTGTCAAAATCTTAAAAATTAACAGGTGCCCAAGCAATTTCATGCTAGAATCATCATCCGGATGCCAAAATAAACTAAATACAGCAAAAGATTTGAGTGCACAACGTTTGGTTTAGGTTTGACAGCCATAATCACCTTTTTATTGCTTTAAATGCGTTTTTAGCGCATGATTGTACATTTGAGCTGAATGTGTCAAAATCTTAAAAATTAACAGGTGCCCAAGCAATTTCATGCTAGAATCATCATCCGGATGCCAAAATAAACTAAATACAGCAAAAGATTTGAGTGCACAACGTTTGGTTTAGATTTGACAGCCATAATCACCTTTTTATTGCTTTAAATGCGTTTTTAGCGCATGATTGTACATTTGAGCTGAATGTGTCAAAATCTTAAAAATTAACAGGTGCCCAAGCAATTTCATGCTAGAATCATCATCCGGATGCCAAACTAAACTAAATACAGCAAAAGATTTGAGTGCACAACGTTTGGTTTAGATTTGACAGCCATAATCAGCAATTGTGTACATTTGAGCTGAATGTGTCAAAATCTTAAAAATTAACAGGTGCCCAAGCAATTTCATGCTAGAATCATCATCCGGATGCCAAAATAAACTAAATACAGCAAAAGATTTGAGTGCACAACGTTTGGTTTAGGTTTGACAGCCATAATCACCTTTTTATTGCTTTAAATGCGTTTTTAGCGCATGATTGTACATTTGAGCTGAATGTGTCAAAATCTTAAAAATTAACAGGTGCCCAAGCAATTTCATGCTAGAATCATCATCCGGATGCCAAAATAAACTAAATACAGCAAAAGATTTGAGTGCACAACGTTTGGTTTAGATTTGACAGCAATAATCAGCAATTGTGTACATTTGAGCTGAATGTGTCAAAATCTTAAAAATTAACAGGTGCCCAAGCAATTTCATGCTAGAATCATCATCCGGATGCCAAAATAAACTAAATACAGCAAAAGATTTGAGTGCACAACGTTTGGTTTAGGTTTGACAGCCATAATCACCTTTTTATTGCTTTAAATGCGTTTTTAGCGCATGATTGTACATTTGAGCTGAATGTGTCAAAATCTTAAAAATTAACAGGTGCCCAAGCAATTTCATGCTAGAATCATCATCCGGATGCCAAAATAAACTAAATACAGCAAAAGATTTGAGTGCACAACGTTTGGTTTAGATTTGACAGCCATAATCAGCAATTGTGTACATTTGAGCTGAATGTGTCAAAATCTTAAAAATTAACAGGTGCCCAAGCAATTTCATGCTAGAATCATCATCCGGATGCCAAAATAAACTAAATACAGCAAAAGATTTGAGTGCACAACGTTTGGTTTAGGTTTGACAGCCATAATCACCTTTTTATTGCTTTAAATGCGTTTTTAGCGCATGATTGTACATTTGAGCTGAATGTGTCAAAATCTTAAAAATTAACAGGTGCCCAAGCAATTTCATGCTAGAATCATCATCCGGATGCCAAAATAAACTAAATACAGCAAAAGATTTGAGTGCACAACGTTTGGTTTAGATTTGACAGCCATAATCACCTTTTTATTGCTTTAAATGCGTTTTTAGCGCATGATTGTACATTTGAGCTGAATGTGTCAAAATCTTAAAAATTAACAGGTGCCCAAGCAATTTCATGCTAGAATCATCATCCGGATGCCAAACTAAACTAAATACAGCAAAAGATTTGAGTGCACAACGTTTGGTTTAGATTTGACAGCCATAATCAGCAATTGTGTACATTTGAGCTGAATGTGTCAAAATCTTAAAAATTAACAGGTGCCCAAGCAATTTCATGCTAGAATCATCATCCGGATGCCAAAATAAACTAAATACAGCAAAAGATTTGAGTGCACAACGTTTGGTTTAGGTTTGACAGCCATAATCACCTTTTTATTGCTTTAAATGCGTTTTTAGCGCATGATTGTACATTTGAGCTGAATGTGTCAAAATCTTAAAAATTAACAGGTGCCCAAGCAATTTCATGCTAGAATCATCATCCGGATGCCAAAATAAACTAAATACAGCAAAAGATTTGAGTGCACAACGTTTGGTTTAGATTTGACAGCAATAATCAGCAATTGTGTACATTTGAGCTGAATGTGTCAAAATCTTAAAAATTAACAGGTGCCCAAGCAATTTCATGCTAGAATCATCATCCGGATGCCAAAATAAACTAAATACAGCAAAAGATTTGAGTGCACAACGTTTGGTTTAGGGTTGACAGCCATAATCACCTTTTTATTGCTTTAAATGCGTTTTTAGCGCATGATTGTACATTTGAGCTGAATGTGTCAAAATCTTAAAAATTAACAGGTGCCCAAGCAATTTCATGCTAGAATCATCATCCGGATGCCAAAATAAACAAAATACAGCAAAAGATTTGAGTGCACAACGTTTGGTTTAGATTTGACAGCCATAATCAGCAATTGTGTACATTTGAGCTGAATGTGTCAAAATCTTAAAAATTAACAGGTGCCCAAGCAATTTCATGCTAGAATCATCATCCGGATGCCAAAATAAACTAAATACAGCAAAAGATTTGAGTGCACAACGTTTGGTTTAGGTTTGACAGCCATAATCACCTTTTTATTGCTTTAAATGCGTTTGTAGCGCATGATTGTACATTTGAGCTGAATGTGTCAAAATCTTAAAAATTAACAGGTGCCCAAGCAATTTCATGCTAGAATCATCATCCGGATGCCAAAATAAACTAAATACAGCAAAAGATTTGAGTGCACAACGTTTGGTTTAGATTTGACAGCCATAATCAGCAATTGTGTACATTTGAGCTGAATGTGTCAAAATCTTAAAAATTAACAGGTGCCCAAGCAATTTCATGCTAGAATCATCATCCGGATGCCAAAATAAACTAAATACAGCAAAGGATTTGAGTGCACAACGTTTGGTTTAGGTTTGACAGCCATAATCACCTTTTTATTGCTTTAAATGCGTTTTTAGCGCATGATTGTACATTTGAGCTGAATGTGTCAAAATCTTAAAAATTAACAGGTGCCCAAGCAATTTCATGCTAGAATCATCATCCGGATGCCAAAATAAACTAAATACAGCAAAAGATTTGAGTGCACAACGTTTGGTTTAGGTTTGACAGCCATAATCACCTTTTTATTGCTTTAAATGCGTTTTTAGCGCATGATTGTACATTTGAGCTGAATGTGTCAAAATCTTAAAAATTAACAGGTGCCCAAGCAATTTCATGCTAGAATCATCATCCGGATGCCAAAATAAACTAAATACAGCAAAAGATTTGAGTGCACAACGTTTGGTTTAGATTTGACAGCCATAATCAGCAATTGTGTACATTTGAGCTGAATGTGTCAAAATCTTAAAAATTAACAGGTGCCCAAGCAATTTCATGCTAGAATCATCATCCGGATGCCAAAATAAACTAAATACAGCAAAAGATTTGAGTGCACAACGTTTGGTTTAGGTTTGACAGCCATAATCACCTTTTTATTGCTTTAAATGCGTTTTTAGCGCATGATTGTACATTTGAGCTGAATGTGTCAAAATCTTAAGAATTAACAGGTGCCCAAGCAATTTCATGCTAGAATCATCATCCGGATGCCAAAATAAACTAAATACAGCAAAAGATTTGAGTGCACAACGTTTGGTTTAGATTTGACAGCCATAATCACCAATTGTGTACATTTGAGCTGAATGTGTCAAAATCTTAAAAATTAACAGGTGCCCAAGCAATTTCATGCTAGAATCATCATCCGGATGCCAAAATAAACTAAATACAGCAAAAGATTTGAGTGCACAACGTTTGGTTTAGGTTTGACAGCCATAATCACCTTTTTATTGCTTTAAATGCGTTTTTAGCGCATGATTGTACATTTGAGCTGAATGTGTCAAAATCTTAAAAATTAACAGGTGCCCAAGCAATTTCATGCTAGAATCATCATCCGGATGCCAAAATAAACTAAATACAGCAAAAGATTTGAGTGCACAACGTTTGGTTTAGATTTGACAGCCATAATCAGCAATTGTGTACATTTGAGCTGAATGTGTCAAAATCTTAAAAATTAACAGGTGCCCAAGCAATTTCATGCTAGAATCATCATCCGGATGCCAAAATAAACTAAATACAGCAAAAGATTTGAGTGCACAACGTTTGGTTTAGGTTTGACAGCCATAATCACCTTTTTATTGCTTTAAATGCGTTTTTAGCGCATGATTGTACATTTGAGCTGAATGTGTCAAAATCTTAAAAATTAACAGGTGCCCAAGCAATTTCATGCTAGAATCATCATCCGGATGCCAAAATAAACTAAATACAGCAAAAGATTTGAGTGCACAACGTTTGGTTTAGATTTGACAGCCATAATCAGCAATTGTGTACATTTGAGCTGAATGTGTCAAAATCTTAAAAATTAACAGGTGCCCAAGCAATTTCATGCTAGAATCATCATCCGGATGCCAAAATAAACTAAATATAGCAAAAGATTTGAGTGCACAACGTTTGGTTTAGGTTTGACAGCCATAATCAGCAATTGTGTACATTTGAGCTGAATGTGTCAAAATCTTAAAAATTAACAGGTGCCCAAGCAATTTCATGCTAGAATCATCATCCGGATGCCAAAATAAACTAAATACAGCAAAAGATTTGAGTGCACAACGTTTGGTTTAGGTTTGACAGCCATAATCACCTTTTTATTGCTTTAAATGCGTTTTTAGCGCATGATTGTACATTTGAGCTGAATGTGTCAAAATCTTAAAAATTAACAGGTGCCCAAGCAATTTCATGCTAGAATCATCATCCGGATGCCAAAATAAACTAAATACAGCAAAAGATTTGAGTGCACAACGTTTGGTTTAGATTTGACAGCCATAATCAGCAATTGTGTACATTTGAGCTGAATGTGTCAAAATCTTAAAAATTAACAGGTGCCCAAGCAATTTCATGCTAGAATCATCATCCGGATGCCAAAATAAACTAAATACAGCAAAAGATTTGAGTGCACAACGTTTGGTTTAGGTTTGACAGCCATAATCACCTTTTTATTGCTTTAAATGCGTTTTTAGCGCATGATTGTACATTTGAGCTGAATGTGTCAAAATCTTAAAAATTAACAGGTGCCCAAGCAATTTCATGCTAGAATCATCATCCGGATGCCAAAATAAACTAAATACAGCAAAAGATTTGAGTGCACAACGTTTGGTTTAGATTTGACAGCCATAATCAGCAATTGTGTACATTTGAGGTGAATGTGTCAAAATCTTAAAAATTAACAGGTGCCCAAGCAATTTCATGCTAGAATCATCATCCGGATGCCAAAATAAACTAAATACAGCAAAAGATTTGAGTGCACAACGTTTGGTTTAGATTTGACAGCCATAATCAGCAATTGTGTACATTTGAGCTGAATGTGTCAAAATCTTAAAAATTAACAGGTGCCCAAGCAATTTCATGCTAGAATCATCATCCGGATGCCAAAATAAACTAAATACAGCAAAAGATTTGAGTGCACAACGTTTGGTTTAGGTTTGACAGCCATAATCACCTTTTTATTGCTTTAAATGCGTTTTTAGCGCATGATTGTACATTTGAGCTGAATGTGTCAAAATCTTAAAAATTAACAGGTGCCCAAGCAATTTCATGCTAGAATCATCATCCGGATGCCAAAATAAACTAAATACAGCAAAAGATTTGAGTGCACAACGTTTGGTTTAGATTTGACAGCAATAATCAGCAATTGTGTACATTTGAGCTGAATGTGTCAAAATCTTAAAAATTAACAGGTGCCCAAGCAATTTCATGCTAGAATCATCATCCGGATGCCAAAATAAACTAAATACAGCAAAAGATTTGAGTGCACAACGTTTGGTTTAGGTTTGACAGCCATAATCACCTTTTTATTGCTTTAAATGCGTTTTTAGCGCATGATTGTACATTTGAGCTGAATGTGTCAAAATCTTAAAAATTAACAGGTGCCCAAGCAATTTCATGCTAGAATCATCATCCGGATGCCAAAATAAACTAAATACAGCAAAAGATTTGAGTGCACAACGTTTGGTTTAGATTTGACAGCCATAATCAGCAATTGTGTACATTTGAGCTGAATGTGTCAAAATCTTAAAAATTAACAGGTGCCCAAGCAATTTCATGCTAGAATCATCATCCGGATGCCAAAATAAACTAAATACAGCAAAAGATTTGAGTGCACAACGTTTGGTTTAGGTTTGACAGCCATAATCACCTTTTTATTGCTTTAAATGCGTTTTTAGCGCATGATTGTACATTTGAGCTGAATGTGTCAAAATCTTAAAAATTAACAGGTGCCCAAGCAATTTCATGCTAGAATCATCATCCGGATGCCAAAATAAACTAAATACAGCAAAAGATTTGAGTGCACAACGTTTGGTTTAGATTTGACAGCAATAATCAGCAATTGTGTACATTTGAGCTGAATGTGTCAAAATCTTAAAAATTAACAGGTGCCCAAGCAATTTCATGCTAGAATCATCATCCGGATGCCAAAATAAACTAAATACAGCAAAAGATTTGAGTGCACAACGTTTGGTTTAGGGTTGACAGCCATAATCACCTTTTTATTGCTTTAAATGCGTTTTTAGCGCATGATTGTACATTTGAGCTGAATGTGTCAAAATCTTAAAAATTAACAGGTGCCCAAGCAATTTCATGCTAGAATCATCATCCGGATGCCAAAATAAACAAAATACAGCAAAAGATTTGAGTGCACAACGTTTGGTTTAGATTTGACAGCCATAATCAGCAATTGTGTACATTTGAGCTGAATGTGTCAAAATCTTAAAAATTAACAGGTGCCCAAGCAATTTCATGCTAGAATCATCATCCGGATGCCAAAATAAACTAAATACAGCAAAAGATTTGAGTGCACAACGTTTGGTTTAGGTTTGACAGCCATAATCACCTTTTTATTGCTTTAAATGCGTTTGTAGCGCATGATTGTACATTTGAGCTGAATGTGTCAAAATCTTAAAAATTAACAGGTGCCCAAGCAATTTCATGCTAGAATCATCATCCGGATGCCAAAATAAACTAAATACAGCAAAAGATTTGAGTGCACAACGTTTGGTTTAGATTTGACAGCCATAATCAGCAATTGTGTACATTTGAGCTGAATGTGTCAAAATCTTAAAAATTAACAGGTGCCCAAGCAATTTCATGCTAGAATCATCATCCGGATGCCAAAATAAACTAAATACAGCAAAAGATTTGAGTGCACAACGTTTGGTTTAGGTTTGACAGCCATAATCACCTTTTTATTGCTTTAAATGCGTTTTTAGCGCATGATTGTACATTTGAGCTGAATGTGTCAAAATCTTAAAAATTAACAGGTGCCCAAGCAATTTCATGCTAGAATCATCATCCGGATGCCAAAATAAACTAAATACAGCAAAAGATTTGAGTGCACAACGTTTGGTTTAGATTTGACAGCCATAATCAGCAATTGTGTACATTTGAGCTGAATGTGTCAAAATCTTAAAAATTAACAGGTGCCCAAGCAATTTCATGCTAGAATCATCATCCGGATGCCAAAATAAACTAAATACAGCAAAGGATTTGAGTGCACAACGTTTGGTTTAGGTTTGACAGCCATAATCACCTTTTTATTGCTTTAAATGCGTTTTTAGCGCATGATTGTACATTTGAGCTGAATGTGTCAAAATCTTAAAAATTAACAGGTGCCCAAGCAATTTCATGCTAGAATCATCATCCGGATGCCAAAATAAACTAAATACAGCAAAAGATTTGAGTGCACAACGTTTGGTTTAGGTTTGACAGCCATAATCACCTTTTTATTGCTTTAAATGCGTTTTTAGCGCATGATTGTACATTTGAGCTGAATGTGTCAAAATCTTAAAAATTAACAGGTGCCCAAGCAATTTCATGCTAGAATCATCATCCGGATGCCAAAATAAACTAAATACAGCAAAAGATTTGAGTGCACAACGTTTGGTTTAGATTTGACAGCCATAATCAGCAATTGTGTACATTTGAGCTGAATGTGTCAAAATCTTAAAAATTAACAGGTGCCCAAGCAATTTCATGCTAGAATCATCATCCGGATGCCAAAATAAACTAAATACAGCAAAAGATTTGAGTGCACAACGTTTGGTTTAGGTTTGACAGCCATAATCACCTTTTTATTGCTTTAAATGCGTTTTTAGCGCATGATTGTACATTTGAGCTGAATGTGTCAAAATCTTAAGAATTAACAGGTGCCCAAGCAATTTCATGCTAGAATCATCATCCGGATGCCAAAATAAACTAAATACAGCAAAAGATTTGAGTGCACAACGTTTGGTTTAGATTTGACAGCCATAATCAGCAATTGTGTACATTTGAGGTGAATGTGCCAAAATCTTAAAAATTAACAGGTGCCCAAGCAATTTCATGCTAGAATCATCATCCGGATGCCAAAATAAACTAAATACAGCAAAAGATTTGAGTGCACAACGTTTGGTTTAGGTTTGACAGCCATAATCACCTTTTTATTGCTTTAAATGCGTTTTTAGCGCATGATTGTACATTTGAGCTGAATGTGTCAAAATCTTAAAAATTAACAGGTGCCCAAGCAATTTCATGCTAGAATCATCATCCGGATGCCAAAATAAACTAAATACAGCAAAAGATTTGAGTGCACAACGTTTGGTTTAGATTTGACAGCCATAATCAGCAATTGTGTACATTTGAGCTGAATGTGTCAAAATCTTAAAAATTAACAGGTGCCCAAGCAATTTCATGCTAGAATCATCATCCGGATGCCAAAATAAACTAAATACAGCAAAAGATTTGAGTGCACAACGTTTGGTTTAGGTTTGACAGCCATAATCACCTTTTTATTGCTTTAAATGCGTTTTTAGCGCATGATTGTACATTTGAGCTGATTGTGTCAAAATCTTAAAAATTAACAGGTGCCCAAGCAATTTCATGCTAGAATCATCATCCGGATGCCAAAATAAACTAAATACAGCAAAAGATTTGAGTGCACAACGTTTGGTTTAGGTTTGACAGCCATAATCACCTTTTTATTGCTTTAAATGCGTTTTTAGCGCATGATTGTACATTTGAGCTGAATGTGTCAAAATCTTAAAAATTAACAGGTGCCCAAGCAATTTCATGCTAGAATCATCATCCGGATGCCAAAATAAACTAAATACAGCAAAAGATTTGAGTGCACAACGTTTGGTTTAGATTTGACAGCCATAATCAGCAATTGTGTACATTTGAGCTGAATGTGTCAAAATCTTAAAAATTAACAGGTGCCCAAGCAATTTCATGCTAGAATCATCATCCGGATGCCAAAATAAACTAAATACAGCAAAAGATTTGAGTGCACAACGTTTGGTTTAGGTTTGACAGCCATAATCACCTTTTTATTGCTTTAAATGCGTTTTTAGCGCATGATTGTACATTTGAGCTGAATGTGTCAAAATCTTAAGAATTAACAGGTGCCCAAGCAATTTCATGCTAGAATCATCATCCGGATGCCAAAATAAACTAAATACAGCAAAAGATTTGAGTGCACAACGTTTGGTTTAGATTTGACAGCCATAATCAGCAATTGTGTACATTTGAGCTGAATGTGTCAAAATCTTAAAAATTAACAGGTGCCCAAGCAATTTCATGCTAGAATCATCATCCGGATGCCAAAATAAACTAAATACAGCAAAAGATTTGAGTGCACAACGTTTGGTTTAGGTTTGACAGCCATAATCACCTTTTTATTGCTTTAAATGCGTTTTTAGCGCATGATTGTACATTTGAGCTGAATGTGTCAAAATCTTAAGAATTAACAGGTGCCCAAGCAATTTCATGCTAGAATCATCATCCGGATGCCAAAATAAACTAAATACAGCAAAAGATTTGAGTGCACAACGTTTGGTTTAGATTTGACAGCCATAATCAGCAATTGTGTACATTTGAGGTGAATGTGCCAAAATCTTAAAAATTAACAGGTGCCCAAGCAATTTCATGCTAGAATCATCATCCGGATGCCAAAATAAACTAAATACAGCAAAAGATTTGAGTGCACAACGTTTGGTTTAGGTTTGACAGCCATAATCACCTTTTTATTGCTTTAAATGCGTTTTTAGCGCATGATTGTACATTTGAGCTGAATGTGTCAAAATCTTAAAAATTAACAGGTGCCCAAGCAATTTCATGCTAGAATCATCATCCGGATGCCAAAATAAACTAAATACAGCAAAAGATTTGAGTGCACAACGTTTGGTTTAGATTTGACAGCCATAATCAGCAATTGTGTACATTTGAGCTGAATGTGTCAAAATCTTAAAAATTAACAGGTGCCCAAGCAATTTCATGCTAGAATCATCATCCGGATGCCAAAATAAACTAAATACAGCAAAAGATTTGAGTGCACAACGTTTGGTTTAGGTTTGACAGCCATAATCACCTTTTTATTGCTTTAAATGCGTTTTTAGCGCATGATTGTACATTTGAGCTGAATGTGTCAAAATCTTAAAAATTAACAGGTGCCCAAGCAATTTCATGCTAGAATCATCATCCGGATGCCAAAATAAACTAAATACAGCAAAAGATTTGAGTGCACAACGTTTGGTTTAGATTTGACAGCAATAATCAGCAATTGTGTACATTTGAGCTGAATGTGTCAAAATCTTAAAAATTAACAGGTGCCCAAGCAATTTCATGCTAGAATCATCATCCGGATGCCAAAATAAACTAAATACAGCAAAAGATTTGAGTGCACAACGTTTGGTTTAGGTTTGACAGCCATAATCACCTTTTTATTGCTTTAAATGCGTTTTTAGCGCATGATTGTACATTTGAGCTGAATGTGTCAAAATCTTAAAAATTAACAGGTGCCCAAGCAATTTCATGCTAGAATCATCATCCGGATGCCAAAATAAACTAAATACAGCAAAAGATTTGAGTGCACAACGTTTGGTTTAGATTTGACAGCCATAATCAGCAATTGTGTACATTTGAGCTGAATGTGTCAAAATCTTAAAAATTAACAGGTGCCCAAGCAATTTCATGCTAGAATCATCATCCGGATGCCAAAATAAACTAAATACAGCAAAAGATTTGAGTGCACAACGTTTGGTTTAGGTTTGACAGCCATAATCACCTTTTTATTGCTTTAAATGCGTTTGTAGCGCATGATTGTACATTTGAGCTGAATGTGTCAAAATCTTAAAAATTAACAGGTGCCCAAGCAATTTCATGCTAGAATCATCATCCGGATGCCAAAATAAACTAAATACAGCAAAAGATTTGAGTGCACAACGTTTGGTTTAGATTTGACAGCCATAATCAGCAATTGTGTACATTTGAGCTGAATGTGTCAAAATCTTAAAAATTAACAGGTGCCCAAGCAATTTCATGCTAGAATCATCATCCGGATGCCAAAATAAACTAAATACAGCAAAAGATTTGAGTGCACAACGTTTGGTTTAGGTTTGACAGCCATAATCACCTTTTTATTGCTTTAAATGCGTTTTTAGCGCATGATTGTACATTTGAGCTGAATGTGTCAAAATCTTAAAAATTAACAGGTGCCCAAGCAATTTCATGCTAGAATCATCCGGATGCCAAAATAAACTAAATACAGCAAAAGATTTGAGTGCACAACGTTTGGTTTAGATTTGACAGCCATAATCAGCAATTGTGTACATTTGAGCTGAATGTGTCAAAATCTTAAAAATTAACAGGTGCCCAAGCAATTTCATGCTAGAATCATCATCCGGATGCCAAAATAAACTAAATACAGCAAAAGATTTGAGTGCACAACGTTTGGTTTAGGTTTGACAGCCATAATCACCTTTTTATTGCTTTAAATGCGTTTTTAGCGCATGATTGTACATTTGAGCTGAATGTGTCAAAATCTTAAAAATTAACAGGTACCCAAGCAATTTCATGCTAGAATCATCATCCGGATGCCAAAATAAACTAAATACAGCAAAAGATTTGAGTGCACAAAGTTTGGTTTAGGTTTGACAGCCATAATCACCTTTTTATTGCGTTAAATGCGTTTTTAGCGCATGATTGTACATTTGAGCTGAATGTGTCAAAATCTTAAAAATTAACAGGTGCCCAAGCAATTTCATGCTAGAATCATCATCCGGATGCCAAAATAAACTAAATACAGCAAAAGATTTGAGTGCACAACGTTTGGTTTAGATTTGACAGCCATAATCAGCAATTGTGTACATTTGAGCTGAATGTGTCAAAATCTTAAAAATTAACAGGTGCCCAAGCAATTTCATGCTAGAATCATCATCCGGATGCCAAAATAAACTAAATACAGCAAAAGATTTGAGTGCACAACGTTTGGTTTAGATTTGACAGCCATAATCAGCAATTGTGTACATTTGAGCTGAATGTGTCAAAATCTTAAAAATTAACAGGTGCCCAAGCAATTTCATGCTAGAATCATCATCCGGATGCCAAAATAAACTAAATACAGCAAAAGATTTGAGTGCACAACGTTTGGTTTAGATTTGACAGCCATAATCAGCAATTGTGTACATTTGAGCTGAATGTGTCAAAATCTTAAAAATTAACAGGTGCCCAAGCAATTTCATGCTAGAATCATCATCCGGATGCCAAAATAAACTAAATACAGCAAAAGATTTGAGTGCACAACGTTTGGTTTAGGTTTGACAGCCATAATCACCTTTTTATTGCTTTAAATGCGTTTTTAGCGCATGATTGTACATTTGAGCTGAATGTGTCAAAATCTTAAAAATTAACAGGTGCCCAAGCAATTTCATGCTAGAATCATCATCCGGATGCCAAAATAAACTAAATACAGCAAAAGATTTGAGTGCACAACGTTTGGTTTAGATTTGACAGCCATAATCAGCAATTGTGTACATTTGAGGTGAATGTGCCAAAATCTTAAAAATTAACAGGTGCCCAAGCAATTTCATGCTAGAATCATCATCCGGATGCCAAAATAAACTAAATACAGCAAAAGATTTGAGTGCACAACGTTTGGTTTAGGTTTGACAGCCATAATCACCTTTTTATTGCTTTAAATGCGTTTTTAGCGCATGATTGTACATTTGAGCTGAATGTGTCAAAATCTTAAAAATTAACAGGTGCCCAAGCAATTTCATGCTAGAATCATCATCCGGATGCCAAAATAAACTAAATACAGCAAAAGATTTGAGTGCACAACGTTTGGTTTAGGTTTGACAGCCATAATCACCTTTTTATTGCTTTAAATGCGTTTTTAGCGCATGATTGTACATTTGAGCTGAATGTGTCAAAATCTTAAAAATTAACAGGTGCCCAAGCAATTTCATGCTAGAATCATCATCCGGATGCCAAAATAAACAAAATACAGCAAAAGATTTGAGTGCACAACGTTTGGTTTAGATTTGACAGCCATAATCAGCAATTGTGTACATTTGAGCTGAATGTGTCAAAATCTTAAAAATTAACAGGTGCCCAAGCAATTTCATGCTAGAATCATCATCCGGATGCCAAAATAAACTAAATACAGCAAAAGATTTGAGTGCACAACGTTTGGTTTAGGTTTGACAGCCATAATCACCTTTTTATTGCTTTAAATGCGTTTGTAGCGCATGATTGTACATTTGAGCTGAATGTGTCAAAATCTTAAAAATTAACAGGTGCCCAAGCAATTTCATGCTAGAATCATCATCCGGATGCCAAAATAAACTAAATACAGCAAAAGATTTGAGTGCACAACGTTTGGTTTAGGTTTGACAGCCATAATCACCTTTTTATTGCTTTAAATGCGTTTTTAGCGCATGATTGTACATTTGAGCTGAATGTGTCAAAATCTTAAAAATTAACAGGTGCCCAAGCAATTTCATGCTAGAATCATCATCCGGATGCCAAAATAAACTAAATACAGCAAAAGATTTGAGTGCACAACGTTTGGTTTAGATTTGACAGCCATAATCAGCAATTGTGTACATTTGAGGTGAATGTGCCAAAATCTTAAAAATTAACAGGTGCCCAAGCAATTTCATGCTAGAATCATCATCCGGATGCCAAAATAAACTAAATACAGCAAAAGATTTGAGTGCACAACGTTTGGTTTAGGTTTGACAGCCATAATCACCTTTTTATTGCTTTAAATGCGTTTTTAGCGCATGATTGTACATTTGAGCTGAATGTGTCAAAATCTTAAAAATTAACAGGTGCCCAAGCAATTTCATGCTAGAATCATCATCCGGATGCCAAAATAAACTAAATACAGCAAAAGATTTGAGTGCACAACGTTTGGTTTAGGTTTGACAGCCATAATCACCTTTTTATTGCTTTAAATGCGTTTTTAGCGCATGATTGTACATTTGAGCTGAATGTGTCAAAATCTTAAAAATTAACAGGTGCCCAAGCAATTTCATGCTAGAATCATCATCCGGATGCCAAAATAAACAAAATACAGCAAAAGATTTGAGTGCACAACGTTTGGTTTAGATTTGACAGCCATAATCAGCAATTGTGTACATTTGAGCTGAATGTGTCAAAATCTTAAAAATTAACAGGTGCCCAAGCAATTTCATGCTAGAATCATCATCCGGATGCCAAAATAAACTAAATACAGCAAAAGATTTGAGTGCACAACGTTTGGTTTAGGTTTGACAGCCATAATCACCTTTTTATTGCTTTAAATGCGTTTGTAGCGCATGATTGTACATTTGAGCTGAATGTGTCAAAATCTTAAAAATTAACAGGTGCCCAAGCAATTTCATGCTAGAATCATCATCCAGATGCCAAAATAAACTAAATACAGCAAAAGATTTGAGTGCACAACGTTTGGTTTAGATTTGACAGCCATAATCAGCAATTGTGTACATTTGAGCTGAATGTGTCAAAATCTTAAAAATTAACAGGTGCCCAAGCAATTTCATGCTAGAATCATCATCCGGATGCCAAAATAAACTAAATACAGCAAAAGATTTGAGTGCACAACGTTTGGTTTAGGTTTGACAGCCATAATCACCTTTTTATTGCTTTAAATGCGTTTTTAGCGCATGATTGTACATTTGAGCTGAATGTGTCAAAATCTTAAAAATTAACAGGTGCCCAAGCAATTTCATGCTAGAATCATCATCCGGATGCCAAAATAAACTAAATACAGCAAAAGATTTGAGTGCACAACGTTTGGTTTAGATTTGACAGCCATAATCAGCAATTGTGTACATTTGAGCTGAATGTGTCAAAATCTTAAAAATTAACAGGTGTCCAAGCAATTTCATGCTAGAATCATCATCCGGATGCCAAAATAAACTAAATACAGCAAAAGATTTGAGTGCACAACGTTTGGTTTAGGTTTGACAGCCATAATCACCTTTTTATTGCTTTAAATGCGTTTTTAGCGCATGATTGTACATTTGAGCTGAATGTGTCAAAATCTTAAAAATTAACAGGTGCCCAAGCAATTTCATGCTAGAATCATCATCCGGATGCCAAAATAAACTAAATACAGCAAAAGATTTGAGTGCACAACGTTTGGTTTAGATTTGACAGCAATAATCAGCAATTGTGTACATTTGAGCTGAATGTGTCAAAATCTTAAAAATTAACAGGTGCCCAAGCAATTTCATGCTAGAATCATCATCCGGATGCCAAAATAAACTAAATACAGCAAAAGATTTGAGTGCACAACGTTTGGTTTAGGTTTGACAGCCATAATCACCTTTTTATTGCTTTAAATGCGTTTTTAGCGCATGATTGTACATTTGAGCTGAATGTGTCAAAATCTTAAAAATTAACAGGTGCCCAAGCAATTTCATGCTAGAATCATCATCCGGATGCCAAAATAAACTAAATACAGCAAAAGATTTGAGTGCACAACGTTTGGTTTAGATTTGACAGCCATAATCAGCAATTGTGTACATTTGAGCTGAATGTGTCAAAATCTTAAAAATTAACAGGTGCCCAAGCAATTTCATGCTAGAATCATCATCCGGATGCCAAAATAAACTAAATACAGCAAAAGATTTGAGTGCACAACGTTTGGTTTAGGTTTGACAGCCATAATCACCTTTTTATTGCTTTAAATGCGTTTTTAGCGCATGATTGTACATTTGAGCTGAATGTGTCAAAATCTTAAAAATTAACAGGTGCCCAAGCAATTTCATGCTAGAATCATCATCCGGATGCCAAAATAAACTAAATACAGCAAAAGATTTGAGTGCACAACGTTTGGTTTAGATTTGACAGCAATAATCAGCAATTGTGTACATTTGAGCTGAATGTGTCAAAATCTTAAAAATTAACAGGTGCCCAAGCAATTTCATGCTAGAATCATCATCCGGATGCCAAAATAAACTAAATACAGCAAAAGATTTGAGTGCACAACGTTTGGTTTAGGGTTGACAGCCATAATCACCTTTTTATTGCTTTAAATGCGTTTTTAGCGCATGATTGTACATTTGAGCTGAATGTGTCAAAATCTTAAAAATTAACAGGTGCCCAAGCAATTTCATGCTAGAATCATCATCCGGATGCCAAAATAAACAAAATACAGCAAAAGATTTGAGTGCACAACGTTTGGTTTAGATTTGACAGCCATAATCAGCAATTGTGTACATTTGAGCTGAATGTGTCAAAATCTTAAAAATTAACAGGTGCCCAAGCAATTTCATGCTAGAATCATCATCCGGATGCCAAAATAAACTAAATACAGCAAAAGATTTGAGTGCACAACGTTTGGTTTAGGTTTGACAGCCATAATCACCTTTTTATTGCTTTAAATGCGTTTGTAGCGCATGATTGTACATTTGAGCTGAATGTGTCAAAATCTTAAAAATTAACAGGTGCCCAAGCAATTTCATGCTAGAATCATCATCCGGATGCCAAAATAAACTAAATACAGCGAAAGATTTGAGTGCACAACGTTTGGTTTAGATTTGACAGCCATAATCAGCAATTGTGTACATTTGAGCTGAATGTGTCAAAATCTTAAAAATTAACAGGTGCCCAAGCAATTTCATGCTAGAATCATCATCCGGATGCCAAAATAAACTAAATACAGCAAAGGATTTGAGTGCACAACGTTTGGTTTAGGTTTGACAGCCATAATCACCTTTTTATTGCTTTAAATGCGTTTTTAGCGCATGATTGTACATTTGAGCTGAATGTGTCAAAATCTTAAAAATTAACAGGTGCCCAAGCAATTTCATGCTAGAATCATCATCCGGATGCCAAAATAAACTAAATACAGCAAAAGATTTGAGTGCACAACGTTTGGTTTAGGTTTGACAGCCATAATCACCTTTTTATTGCTTTAAATGCGTTTTTAGCGCATGATTGTACATTTGAGCTGAATGTGTCAAAATCTTAAAAATTAACAGGTGCCCAAGCAATTTCATGCTAGAATCCTCATCCGGATGCCAAAATAAACTAAATACAGCAAAAGATTTGAGTGCACAACGTTTGGTTTAGATTTGACAGCCATAATCAGCAATTGTGTACATTTGAGCTGAATGTGTCAAAATCTTAAAAATTAACAGGTGCCCAAGCAATTTCATGCTAGAATCATCATCCGGATGCCAAAATAAACTAAATACAGCAAAAGATTTGAGTGCACAACGTTTGGTTTAGGTTTGACAGCCATAATCACCTTTTTATTGCTTTAAATGCGTTTTTAGCGCATGATTGTACATTTGAGCTGAATGTGTCAAAATCTTAAGAATTAACAGGTGCCCAAGCAATTTCATGCTAGAATCATCATCCGGATGCCAAAATAAACTAAATACAGCAAAAGATTTGAGTGCACAACGTTTGGTTTAGATTTGACAGCCATAATCAGCAATTGTGTACATTTGAGCTGAATGTGTCAAAATCTTAAAAATTAACAGGTGCCCAAGCAATTTCATGCTAGAATCATCATCCGGATGCCAAAATAAACTAAATACAGCAAAAGATTTGAGTGCACAACGTTTGGTTTAGGTTTGACAGCCATAATCACCTTTTTATTGCTTTAAATGCGTTTTTAGCGCATGATTGTACATTTGAGCTGAATGTGTCAAAATCTTAAAAATTAACAGGTGCCCAAGCAATTTCATGCTAGAATCATCATCCGGATGCCAAAATAAACTAAATACAGCAAAAGATTTGAGTGCACAACGTTTGGTTTAGATTTGACAGCCATAATCAGCAATTGTGTACATTTGAGCTGAATGTGTCAAAATCTTAAAAATTAACAGGTGCCCAAGCAATTTCATGCTAGAATCATCATCCGGATGCCAAAATAAACTAAATATAGCAAAAGATTTGAGTGCACAACGTTTGGTTTAGGTTTGACAGCCATAATCAGCAATTGTGTACATTTGAGCTGAATGTGTCAAAATCTTAAAAATTAACAGGTGCCCAAGCAATTTCATGCTAGAATCATCATCCGGATGCCAAAATAAACTAAATACAGCAAAAGATTTGAGTGCACAACGTTTGGTTTAGGTTTGACAGCCATAATCACCTTTTTATTGCTTTAAATGCGTTTTTAGCGCATGATTGTACATTTGAGCTGAATGTGTCAAAATCTTAAAAATTAACAGGTGCCCAAGCAATTTCATGCTAGAATCATCATCCGGATGCCAAAATAAACTAAATACAGCAAAAGATTTGAGTGCACAACGTTTGGTTTAGATTTGACAGCCATAATCAGCAATTGTGTACATTTGAGCTGAATGTGTCAAAATCTTAAAAATTAACAGGTGCCCAAGCAATTTCATGCTAGAATCATCATCCGGATGCCAAAATAAACTAAATACAGCAAAAGATTTGAGTGCACAACGTTTGGTTTAGGTTTGACAGCCATAATCACCTTTTTATTGATTTAAATGCGTTTTTAGCGCATGATTGTACATTTGAGCTGAATGTGTCAAAATCTTAAAAATTAACAGGTGCCCAAGCAATTTCATGCTAGAATCATCATCCGGATGCCAAAATAAACTAAATACAGCAAAAGATTTGAGTGCACAACGTTTGGTTTAGATTTGACAGCCATAATCAGCAATTGTGTACATTTGAGGTGAATGTGTCAAAATCTTAAAAATTAACAGGTGCCCAAGCAATTTCATGCTAGAATCATCATCCGGATGCCAAAATAAACTAAATACAGCAAAAGATTTGAGTGCACAACGTTTGGTTTAGATTTGACAGCCATAATCAGCAATTGTGTACATTTGAGCTGAATGTGTCAAAATCTTAAAAATTAACAGGTGCCCAAGCAATTTCATGCTAGAATCATCATCCGGATGCCAAAATAAACTAAATACAGCAAAAGATTTGAGTGCACAACGTTTGGTTTAGGTTTGACAGCCATAATCACCTTTTTATTGCTTTAAATGCGTTTTTAGCGCATGATTGTACATTTGAGCTGAATGTGTCAAAATCTTAAAAATTAACAGGTGCCCAAGCAATTTCATGCTAGAATCATCATCCGGATGCCAAAATAAACTAAATACAGCAAAAGATTTGAGTGCACAACGTTTGGTTTAGATTTGACAGCAATAATCAGCAATTGTGTACATTTGAGCTGAATGTGTCAAAATCTTAAAAATTAACAGGTGCCCAAGCAATTTCATGCTAGAATCATCATCCGGATGCCAAAATAAACTAAATACAGCAAAAGATTTGAGTGCACAACGTTTGGTTTAGGTTTGACAGCCATAATCACCTTTTTATTGCTTTAAATGCGTTTTTAGCGCATGATTGTACATTTGAGCTGAATGTGTCAAAATCTTAAAAATTAACAGGTGCCCAAGCAATTTCATGCTAGAATCATCATCCGGATGCCAAAATAAACAAAATACAGCAAAAGATTTGAGTGCACAACGTTTGGTTTAGATTTGACAGCCATAATCAGCAATTGTGTACATTTGAGCTGAATGTGTCAAAATCTTAAAAATTAACAGGTGCCCAAGCAATTTCATGCTAGAATCATCATCCGGATGCCAAAATAAACTAAATACAGCAAAAGATTTGAGTGCACAACGTTTGGTTTAGGTTTGACAGCCATAATCACCTTTTTATTGCTTTAAATGCGTTTGTAGCGCATGATTGTACATTTGAGCTGAATGTGTCAAAATCTTAAAAATTAACAGGTGCCCAAGCAATTTCATGCTAGAATCATCATCCGGATGCCAAAATAAACTAAATACAGCAAAAGATTTGAGTGCACAACGTTTGGTTTAGGTTTGACAGCCATAATCACCTTTTTATTGCTTTAAATGCGTTTTTAGCGCATGATTGTACATTTGAGCTGAATGTGTCAAAATCTTAAAAATTAACAGGTGCCCAAGCAATTTCATGCTAGAATCATCATCCGGATGCCAAAATAAACTAAATACAGCAAAAGATTTGAGTGCACAACGTTTGGTTTAGATTTGACAGCCATAATCAGCAATTGTGTACATTTGAGGTGAATGTGCCAAAATCTTAAAAATTAACAGGTGCCCAAGCAATTTCATGCTAGAATCATCATCCGGATGCCAAAATAAACTAAATACAGCAAAAGATTTGAGTGCACAACGTTTGGTTTAGGTTTGACAGCCATAATCACCTTTTTATTGCTTTAAATGCGTTTTTAGCGCATGATTGTACATTTGAGCTGAATGTGTCAAAATCTTAAAAATTAACAGGTGCCCAAGCAATTTCATGCTAGAATCATCATCCGGATGCCAAAATAAACTAAATACAGCAAAAGATTTGAGTGCACAACGTTTGGTTTAGGTTTGACAGCCATAATCACCTTTTTATTGCTTTAAATGCGTTTTTAGCGCATGATTGTACATTTGAGCTGAATGTGTCAAAATCTTAAAAATTAACAGGTGCCCAAGCAATTTCATGCTAGAATCATCATCCGGATGCCAAAATAAACAAAATACAGCAAAAGATTTGAGTGCACAACGTTTGGTTTAGATTTGACAGCCATAATCAGCAATTGTGTACATTTGAGCTGAATGTGTCAAAATCTTAAAAATTAACAGGTGCCCAAGCAATTTCATGCTAGAATCATCATCCGGATGCCAAAATAAACTAAATACAGCAAAAGATTTGAGTGCACAACGTTTGGTTTAGGTTTGACAGCCATAATCACCTTTTTATTGCTTTAAATGCGTTTGTAGCGCATGATTGTACATTTGAGCTGAATGTGTCAAAATCTTAAAAATTAACAGGTGCCCAAGCAATTTCATGCTAGAATCATCATCCAGATGCCAAAATAAACTAAATACAGCAAAAGATTTGAGTGCACAACGTTTGGTTTAGATTTGACAGCCATAATCAGCAATTGTGTACATTTGAGCTGAATGTGTCAAAATCTTAAAAATTAACAGGTGCCCAAGCAATTTCATGCTAGAATCATCATCCGGATGCCAAAATAAACTAAATACAGCAAAAGATTTGAGTGCACAACGTTTGGTTTAGGTTTGACAGCCATAATCACCTTTTTATTGCTTTAAATGCGTTTTTAGCGCATGATTGTACATTTGAGCTGAATGTGTCAAAATCTTAAAAATTAACAGGTGCCCAAGCAATTTCATGCTAGAATCATCATCCGGATGCCAAAATAAACTAAATACAGCAAAAGATTTGAGTGCACAACGTTTGGTTTAGATTTGACAGCCATAATCAGCAATTGTGTACATTTGAGCTGAATGTGTCAAAATCTTAAAAATTAACAGGTGTCCAAGCAATTTCATGCTAGAATCATCATCCGGATGCCAAAATAAACTAAATACAGCAAAAGATTTGAGTGCACAACGTTTGGTTTAGGTTTGACAGCCATAATCACCTTTTTATTGCTTTAAATGCGTTTTTAGCGCATGATTGTACATTTGAGCTGAATGTGTCAAAATCTTAAAAATTAACAGGTGCCCAAGCAATTTCATGCTAGAATCATCATCCGGATGCCAAAATAAACTAAATACAGCAAAAGATTTGAGTGCACAACGTTTGGTTTAGATTTGACAGCAATAATCAGCAATTGTGTACATTTGAGCTGAATGTGTCAAAATCTTAAAAATTAACAGGTGCCCAAGCAATTTCATGCTAGAATCATCATCCGGATGCCAAAATAAACTAAATACAGCAAAAGATTTGAGTGCACAACGTTTGGTTTAGGTTTGACAGCCATAATCACCTTTTTATTGCTTTAAATGCGTTTTTAGCGCATGATTGTACATTTGAGCTGAATGTGTCAAAATCTTAAAAATTAACAGGTGCCCAAGCAATTTCATGCTAGAATCATCATCCGGATGCCAAAATAAACTAAATACAGCAAAAGATTTGAGTGCACAACGTTTGGTTTAGATTTGACAGCCATAATCAGCAATTGTGTACATTTGAGCTGAATGTGTCAAAATCTTAAAAATTAACAGGTGCCCAAGCAATTTCATGCTAGAATCATCATCCGGATGCCAAAATAAACTAAATACAGCAAAAGATTTGAGTGCACAACGTTTGGTTTAGGTTTGACAGCCATAATCACCTTTTTATTGCTTTAAATGCGTTTTTAGCGCATGATTGTACATTTGAGCTGAATGTGTCAAAATCTTAAAAATTAACAGGTGCCCAAGCAATTTCATGCTAGAATCATCATCCGGATGCCAAAATAAACTAAATACAGCAAAAGATTTGAGTGCACAACGTTTGGTTTAGATTTGACAGCAATAATCAGCAATTGTGTACATTTGAGCTGAATGTGTCAAAATCTTAAAAATTAACAGGTGCCCAAGCAATTTCATGCTAGAATCATCATCCGGATGCCAAAATAAACTAAATACAGCAAAAGATTTGAGTGCACAACGTTTGGTTTAGGGTTGACAGCCATAATCACCTTTTTATTGCTTTAAATGCGTTTTTAGCGCATGATTGTACATTTGAGCTGAATGTGTCAAAATCTTAAAAATTAACAGGTGCCCAAGCAATTTCATGCTAGAATCATCATCCGGATGCCAAAATAAACAAAATACAGCAAAAGATTTGAGTGCACAACGTTTGGTTTAGATTTGACAGCCATAATCAGCAATTGTGTACATTTGAGCTGAATGTGTCAAAATCTTAAAAATTAACAGGTGCCCAAGCAATTTCATGCTAGAATCATCATCCGGATGCCAAAATAAACTAAATACAGCAAAAGATTTGAGTGCACAACGTTTGGTTTAGGTTTGACAGCCATAATCACCTTTTTATTGCTTTAAATGCGTTTGTAGCGCATGATTGTACATTTGAGCTGAATGTGTCAAAATCTTAAAAATTAACAGGTGCCCAAGCAATTTCATGCTAGAATCATCATCCGGATGCCAAAATAAACTAAATACAGCGAAAGATTTGAGTGCACAACGTTTGGTTTAGATTTGACAGCCATAATCAGCAATTGTGTACATTTGAGCTGAATGTGTCAAAATCTTAAAAATTAACAGGTGCCCAAGCAATTTCATGCTAGAATCATCATCCGGATGCCAAAATAAACTAAATACAGCAAAGGATTTGAGTGCACAACGTTTGGTTTAGGTTTGACAGCCATAATCACCTTTTTATTGCTTTAAATGCGTTTTTAGCGCATGATTGTACATTTGAGCTGAATGTGTCAAAATCTTAAAAATTAACAGGTGCCCAAGCAATTTCATGCTAGAATCATCATCCGGATGCCAAAATAAACTAAATACAGCAAAAGATTTGAGTGCACAACGTTTGGTTTAGGTTTGACAGCCATAATCACCTTTTTATTGCTTTAAATGCGTTTTTAGCGCATGATTGTACATTTGAGCTGAATGTGTCAAAATCTTAAAAATTAACAGGTGCCCAAGCAATTTCATGCTAGAATCCTCATCCGGATGCCAAAATAAACTAAATACAGCAAAAGATTTGAGTGCACAACGTTTGGTTTAGATTTGACAGCCATAATCAGCAATTGTGTACATTTGAGCTGAATGTGTCAAAATCTTAAAAATTAACAGGTGCCCAAGCAATTTCATGCTAGAATCATCATCCGGATGCCAAAATAAACTAAATACAGCAAAAGATTTGAGTGCACAACGTTTGGTTTAGGTTTGACAGCCATAATCACCTTTTTATTGCTTTAAATGCGTTTTTAGCGCATGATTGTACATTTGAGCTGAATGTGTCAAAATCTTAAGAATTAACAGGTGCCCAAGCAATTTCATGCTAGAATCATCATCCGGATGCCAAAATAAACTAAATACAGCAAAAGATTTGAGTGCACAACGTTTGGTTTAGATTTGACAGCCATAATCAGCAATTGTGTACATTTGAGCTGAATGTGTCAAAATCTTAAAAATTAACAGGTGCCCAAGCAATTTCATGCTAGAATCATCATCCGGATGCCAAAATAAACTAAATACAGCAAAAGATTTGAGTGCACAACGTTTGGTTTAGGTTTGACAGCCATAATCACCTTTTTATTGCTTTAAATGCGTTTTTAGCGCATGATTGTACATTTGAGCTGAATGTGTCAAAATCTTAAAAATTAACAGGTGCCCAAGCAATTTCATGCTAGAATCATCATCCGGATGCCAAAATAAACTAAATACAGCAAAAGATTTGAGTGCACAACGTTTGGTTTAGATTTGACAGCCATAATCAGCAATTGTGTACATTTGAGCTGAATGTGTCAAAATCTTAAAAATTAACAGGTGCCCAAGCAATTTCATGCTAGAATCATCATCCGGATGCCAAAATAAACTAAATATAGCAAAAGATTTGAGTGCACAACGTTTGGTTTAGGTTTGACAGCCATAATCAGCAATTGTGTACATTTGAGCTGAATGTGTCAAAATCTTAAAAATTAACAGGTGCCCAAGCAATTTCATGCTAGAATCATCATCCGGATGCCAAAATAAACTAAATACAGCAAAAGATTTGAGTGCACAACGTTTGGTTTAGGTTTGACAGCCATAATCACCTTTTTATTGCTTTAAATGCGTTTTTAGCGCATGATTGTACATTTGAGCTGAATGTGTCAAAATCTTAAAAATTAACAGGTGCCCAAGCAATTTCATGCTAGAATCATCATCCGGATGCCAAAATAAACTAAATACAGCAAAAGATTTGAGTGCACAACGTTTGGTTTAGATTTGACAGCCATAATCAGCAATTGTGTACATTTGAGCTGAATGTGTCAAAATCTTAAAAATTAACAGGTGCCCAAGCAATTTCATGCTAGAATCATCATCCGGATGCCAAAATAAACTAAATACAGCAAAAGATTTGAGTGCACAACGTTTGGTTTAGGTTTGACAGCCATAATCACCTTTTTATTGATTTAAATGCGTTTTTAGCGCATGATTGTACATTTGAGCTGAATGTGTCAAAATCTTAAAAATTAACAGGTGCCCAAGCAATTTCATGCTAGAATCATCATCCGGATGCCAAAATAAACTAAATACAGCAAAAGATTTGAGTGCACAACGTTTGGTTTAGATTTGACAGCCATAATCAGCAATTGTGTACATTTGAGGTGAATGTGTCAAAATCTTAAAAATTAACAGGTGCCCAAGCAATTTCATGCTAGAATCATCATCCGGATGCCAAAATAAACTAAATACAGCAAAAGATTTGAGTGCACAACGTTTGGTTTAGATTTGACAGCCATAATCAGCAATTGTGTACATTTGAGCTGAATGTGTCAAAATCTTAAAAATTAACAGGTGCCCAAGCAATTTCATGCTAGAATCATCATCCGGATGCCAAAATAAACTAAATACAGCAAAAGATTTGAGTGCACAACGTTTGGTTTAGGTTTGACAGCCATAATCACCTTTTTATTGCTTTAAATGCGTTTTTAGCGCATGATTGTACATTTGAGCTGAATGTGTCAAAATCTTAAAAATTAACAGGTGCCCAAGCAATTTCATGCTAGAATCATCATCCGGATGCCAAAATAAACTAAATACAGCAAAAGATTTGAGTGCACAACGTTTGGTTTAGATTTGACAGCAATAATCAGCAATTGTGTACATTTGAGCTGAATGTGTCAAAATCTTAAAAATTAACAGGTGCCCAAGCAATTTCATGCTAGAATCATCATCCGGATGCCAAAATAAACTAAATACAGCAAAAGATTTGAGTGCACAACGTTTGGTTTAGGTTTGACAGCCATAATCACCTTTTTATTGCTTTAAATGCGTTTTTAGCGCATGATTGTACATTTGAGCTGAATGTGTCAAAATCTTAAAAATTAACAGGTGCCCAAGCAATTTCATGCTAGAATCATCATCCGGATGCCAAAATAAACTAAATACAGCAAAAGATTTGAGTGCACAACGTTTGGTTTAGATTTGACAGCCATAATCAGCAATTGTGTACATTTGAGCTGAATGTGTCAAAATCTTAAAAATTAACAGGTGCCCAAGCAATTTCATGCTAGAATCATCATCCGGATGCCAAAATAAACTAAATACAGCAAAAGATTTGAGTGCACAACGTTTGGTTTAGGTTTGACAGCCATAATCACCTTTTTATTGCTTTAAATGCGTTTTTAGCGCATGATTGTACATTTGAGCTGAATGTGTCAAAATCTTAAAAATTAACAGGTGCCCAAGCAATTTCATGCTAGAATCATCATCCGGATGCCAAAATAAACTAAATACAGCAAAAGATTTGAGTGCACAACGTTTGGTTTAGATTTGACAGCAATAATCAGCAATTGTGTACATTTGAGCTGAATGTGTCAAAATCTTAAAAATTAACAGGTGCCCAAGCAATTTCATGCTAGAATCATCATCCGGATGCCAAAATAAACTAAATACAGCAAAAGATTTGAGTGCACAACGTTTGGTTTAGGGTTGACAGCCATAATCACCTTTTTATTGCTTTAAATGCGTTTTTAGCGCATGATTGTACATTTGAGCTGAATGTGTCAAAATCTTAAAAATTAACAGGTGCCCAAGCAATTTCATGCTAGAATCATCATCCGGATGCCAAAATAAACAAAATACAGCAAAAGATTTGAGTGCACAACGTTTGGTTTAGATTTGACAGCCATAATCAGCAATTGTGTACATTTGAGCTGAATGTGTCAAAATCTTAAAAATTAACAGGTGCCCAAGCAATTTCATGCTAGAATCATCATCCGGATGCCAAAATAAACTAAATACAGCAAAAGATTTGAGTGCACAACGTTTGGTTTAGGTTTGACAGCCATAATCACCTTTTTATTGCTTTAAATGCGTTTGTAGCGCATGATTGTACATTTGAGCTGAATGTGTCAAAATCTTAAAAATTAACAGGTGCCCAAGCAATTTCATGCTAGAATCATCATCCGGATGCCAAAATAAACTAAATACAGCAAAAGATTTGAGTGCACAACGTTTGGTTTAGATTTGACAGCCATAATCAGCAATTGTGTACATTTGAGCTGAATGTGTCAAAATCTTAAAAATTAACAGGTGCCCAAGCAATTTCATGCTAGAATCATCATCCGGATGCCAAAATAAACTAAATACAGCAAAAGATTTGAGTGCACAACGTTTGGTTTAGGTTTGACAGCCATAATCACCTTTTTATTGCTTTAAATGCGTTTTTAGCGCATGATTGTACATTTGAGCTGAATGTGTCAAAATCTTAAAAATTAACAGGTGCCCAAGCAATTTCATGCTAGAATCATCATCCGGATGCCAAAATAAACTAAATACAGCAAAAGATTTGAGTGCACAACGTTTGGTTTAGATTTGACAGCCATAATCAGCAATTGTGTACATTTGAGCTGAATGTGTCAAAATCTTAAAAATTAACAGGTGCCCAAGCAATTTCATGCTAGAATCATCATCCGGATGCCAAAATAAACTAAATACAGCAAAGGATTTGAGTGCACAACGTTTGGTTTAGGTTTGACAGCCATAATCACCTTTTTATTGCTTTAAATGCGTTTTTAGCGCATGATTGTACATTTGAGCTGAATGTGTCAAAATCTTAAAAATTAACAGGTGCCCAAGCAATTTCATGCTAGAATCATCATCCGGATGCCAAAATAAACTAAATACAGCAAAAGATTTGAGTGCACAACGTTTGGTTTAGGTTTGACAGCCATAATCACCTTTTTATTGCTTTAAATGCGTTTTTAGCGCATGATTGTACATTTGAGCTGAATGTGTCAAAATCTTAAAAATTAACAGGTGCCCAAGCAATTTCATGCTAGAATCATCATCCGGATGCCAAAATAAACTAAATACAGCAAAAGATTTGAGTGCACAACGTTTGGTTTAGATTTGACAGCCATAATCAGCAATTGTGTACATTTGAGCTGAATGTGTCAAAATCTTAAAAATTAACAGGTGCCCAAGCAATTTCATGCTAGAATCATCATCCGGATGCCAAAATAAACTAAATACAGCAAAGGATTTGAGTGCACAACGTTTGGTTTAGGTTTGACAGCCATAATCACCTTTTTATTGCTTTAAATGCGTTTTTAGCGCATGATTGTACATTTGAGCTGAATGTGTCAAAATCTTAAAAATTAACAGGTGCCCAAGCAATTTCATGCTAGAATCATCATCCGGATGCCAAAATAAACTAAATACAGCAAAAGATTTGAGTGCACAACGTTTGGTTTAGGTTTGACAGCCATAATCACCTTTTTATTGCTTTAAATGCGTTTTTAGCGCATGATTGTACATTTGAGCTGAATGTGTCAAAATCTTAAAAATTAACAGGTGCCCAAGCAATTTCATGCTAGAATCATCATCCGGATGCCAAAATAAACTAAATACAGCAAAAGATTTGAGTGCACAACGTTTGGTTTAGATTTGACAGCCATAATCAGCAATTGTGTACATTTGAGCTGAATGTGTCAAAATCTTAAAAATTAACAGGTGCCCAAGCAATTTCATGCTAGAATCATCATCCGGATGCCAAAATAAACTAAATACAGCAAAAGATTTGAGTGCACAACGTTTGGTTTAGGTTTGACAGCCATAATCACCTTTTTATTGCTTTAAATGCGTTTTTAGCGCATGATTGTACATTTGAGCTGAATGTGTCAAAATCTTAAGAATTAACAGGTGCCCAAGCAATTTCATGCTAGAATCATCATCCGGATGCCAAAATAAACTAAATACAGCAAAAGATTTGAGTGCACAACGTTTGGTTTAGATTTGACAGCCATAATCAGCAATTGTGTACATTTGAGGTGAATGTGCCAAAATCTTAAAAATTAACAGGTGCCCAAGCAATTTCATGCTAGAATCATCATCCGGATGCCAAAATAAACTAAATACAGCAAAAGATTTGAGTGCACAACGTTTGGTTTAGGTTTGACAGCCATAATCACCTTTTTATTGCTTTAAATGCGTTTTTAGCGCATGATTGTACATTTGAGCTGAATGTGTCAAAATCTTAAAAATTAACAGGTGCCCAAGCAATTTCATGCTAGAATCATCATCCGGATGCCAAAATAAACTAAATACAGCAAAAGATTTGAGTGCACAACGTTTGGTTTAGATTTGACAGCCATAATCAGCAATTGTGTACATTTGAGCTGAATGTGTCAAAATCTTAAAAATTAACAGGTGCCCAAGCAATTTCATGCTAGAATCATCATCCGGATGCCAAAATAAACTAAATACAGCAAAAGATTTGAGTGCACAACGTTTGGTTTAGGTTTGACAGCCATAATCACCTTTTTATTGCTTTAAATGCGTTTTTAGCGCATGATTGTACATTTGAGCTGAATGTGTCAAAATCTTAAAAATTAACAGGTGCCCAAGCAATTTCATGCTAGAATCATCATCCGGATGCCAAAATAAACTAAATACAGCAAAAGATTTGAGTGCACAACGTTTGGTTTAGGTTTGACAGCCATAATCACCTTTTTATTGCTTTAAATGCGTTTTTAGCGCATGATTGTACATTTGAGCTGAATGTGTCAAAATCTTAAAAATTAACAGGTGCCCAAGCAATTTCATGCTAGAATCATCATCCGGATGCCAAAATAAACTAAATACAGCAAAAGATTTGAGTGCACAACGTTTGGTTTAGATTTGACAGCCATAATCAGCAATTGTGTACATTTGAGCTGAATGTGTCAAAATCTTAAAAATTAACAGGTGCCCAAGCAATTTCATGCTAGAATCATCATCCGGATGCCAAAATAAACTAAATACAGCAAAAGATTTGAGTGCACAACGTTTGGTTTAGGTTTGACAGCCATAATCACCTTTTTATTGCTTTAAATGCGTTTTTAGCGCATGATTGTACATTTGAGCTGAATGTGTCAAAATCTTAAGAATTAACAGGTGCCCAAGCAATTTCATGCTAGAATCATCATCCGGATGCCAAAATAAACTAAATACAGCAAAAGATTTGAGTGCACAACGTTTGGTTTAGATTTGACAGCCATAATCAGCAATTGTGTACATTTGAGCTGAATGTGTCAAAATCTTAAAAATTAACAGGTGCCCAAGCAATTTCATGCTAGAATCATCATCCGGATGCCAAAATAAACTAAATACAGCAAAAGATTTGAGTGCACAACGTTTGGTTTAGGTTTGACAGCCATAATCACCTTTTTATTGCTTTAAATGCGTTTTTAGCGCATGATTGTACATTTGAGCTGAATGTGTCAAAATCTTAAAAAATTAACAGGTGACCAAGCAATTTCATGCTAGAATCATCATCCGGATGCCAAAATAAACTAAATACAGCAAAAGATTTGAGTGCACAACGTTTGGTTTAGATTTGACAGCCATAATCAGCAATTGTGTACATTTGAGCTGAATGTGTCAAAATCTTAAAAATTAACAGGTGCCCAAGCAATTTCATGCTAGAATCATCATCCGGATGCCAAAATAAACTAAATACAGCAAAAGATTTGAGTGCACAACGTTTGGTTTAGGTTTGACAGCCATAATCACCTTTTTATTGCTTTAAATGCGTTTTTAGCGCATGATTGTACATTTGAGCTGAATGTGTCAAAATCTTAAAAATTAACAGGTGCCCAAGCAATTTCATGCTAGAATCATCATCCGGATGCCAAAATAAACTAAATACAGCAAAAGATTTGAGTGCACAACGTTTGGTTTAGATTTGACAGCCATAATCAGCAATTGTGTACATTTGAGCTGAATGTGTCAAAATCTTAAAAATTAACAGGTGCCCAAGCAATTTCATGCTAGAATCATCATCCGGATGCCAAAATAAACTAAATATAGCAAAAGATTTGAGTGCACAACGTTTGGTTTAGATTTGACAGCCATAATCAGCAATTGTGTACATTTGAGCTGAATGTGTCAAAATCTTAAAAATTAACAGGTGCCCAAGCAATTTCATGCTAGAATCATCATCCGGATGCCAAAATAAACTAAATACAGCAAAAGATTTGAGTGCACAACGTTTGGTTTAGATTTGACAGCCATAATCAGCAATTGTGTACATTTGAGCTGAATGTGTCAAAATCTTAAAAATTAACAGGTGCCCAAGCAATTTCATGCTAGAATCATCATCCGGATGCCAAAATAAACTAAATACAGCAAAGGATTTGAGTGCACAACGTTTGGTTTAGGTTTGACAGCCATAATCACCTTTTTATTGCTTTAAATGCGTTTTTAGCGCATGATTGTACATTTGAGCTGAATGTGTCAAAATCTTAAAAATTAACAGGTGCCCAAGCAATTTCATGCTAGAATCATCATCCGGATGCCAAAATAAACTAAATACAGCAAAAGATTTGAGTGCACAACGTTTGGTTTAGGTTTGACAGCCATAATCACCTTTTTATTGCTTTAAATGCGTTTTTAGCGCATGATTGTACATTTGAGCTGAATGTGTCAAAATCTTAAAAATTAACAGGTGCCCAAGCAATTTCATGCTAGAATCATCATCCGGATGCCAAAATAAACTAAATACAGCAAAAGATTTGAGTGCACAACGTTTGGTTTAGATTTGACAGCCATAATCAGCAATTGTGTACATTTGAGCTGAATGTGTCAAAATCTTAAAAATTAACAGGTGCCCAAGCAATTTCATGCTAGAATCATCATCCGGATGCCAAAATAAACTAAATACAGCAAAGGATTTGAGTGCACAACGTTTGGTTTAGGTTTGACAGCCATAATCACCTTTTTATTGCTTTAAATGCGTTTTTAGCGCATGATTGTACATTTGAGCTGAATGTGTCAAAATCTTAAAAATTAACAGGTGCCCAAGCAATTTCATGCTAGAATCATCATCCGGATGCCAAAATAAACTAAATACAGCAAAAGATTTGAGTGCACAACGTTTGGTTTAGGTTTGACAGCCATAATCACCTTTTTATTGCTTTAAATGCGTTTTTAGCGCATGATTGTACATTTGAGCTGAATGTGTCAAAATCTTAAAAATTAACAGGTGCCCAAGCAATTTCATGCTAGAATCATCATCCGGATGCCAAAATAAACTAAATACAGCAAAAGATTTGAGTGCACAACGTTTGGTTTAGATTTGACAGCCATAATCAGCAATTGTGTACATTTGAGCTGAATGTGTCAAAATCTTAAAAATTAACAGGTGCCCAAGCAATTTCATGCTAGAATCATCATCCGGATGCCAAAATAAACTAAATACAGCAAAAGATTTGAGTGCACAACGTTTGGTTTAGGTTTGACAGCCATAATCACCTTTTTATTGCTTTAAATGCGTTTTTAGCGCATGATTGTACATTTGAGCTGAATGTGTCAAAATCTTAAGAATTAACAGGTGCCCAAGCAATTTCATGCTAGAATCATCATCCGGATGCCAAAATAAACTAAATACAGCAAAAGATTTGAGTGCACAACGTTTGGTTTAGATTTGACAGCCATAATCAGCAATTGTGTACATTTGAGGTGAATGTGCCAAAATCTTAAAAATTAACAGGTGCCCAAGCAATTTCATGCTAGAATCATCATCCGGATGCCAAAATAAACTAAATACAGCAAAAGATTTGAGTGCACAACGTTTGGTTTAGGTTTGACAGCCATAATCACCTTTTTATTGCTTTAAATGCGTTTTTAGCGCATGATTGTACATTTGAGCTGAATGTGTCAAAATCTTAAAAATTAACAGGTGCCCAAGCAATTTCATGCTAGAATCATCATCCGGATGCCAAAATAAACTAAATACAGCAAAAGATTTGAGTGCACAACGTTTGGTTTAGATTTGACAGCCATAATCAGCAATTGTGTACATTTGAGCTGAATGTGTCAAAATCTTAAAAATTAACAGGTGCCCAAGCAATTTCATACTAGAATCATCATCCGGATGCCAAAATAAACTAAATACAGCAAAAGATTTGAGTGCACAACGTTTGGTTTAGGTTTGACAGCCATAATCACCTTTTTATTGCTTTAAATGCGTTTTTAGCGCATGATTGTACATTTGAGCTGAATGTGTCAAAATCTTAAAAATTAACAGGTGCCCAAGCAATTTCATGCTAGAATCATCATCCGGATGCCAAAATAAACTAAATACAGCAAAAGATTTGAGTGCACAACGTTTGGTTTAGGTTTGACAGCCATAATCACCTTTTTATTGCTTTAAATGCGTTTTTAGCGCATGATTGTACATTTGAGCTGAATGTGTCAAAATCTTAAAAATTAACAGGTGCCCAAGCAATTTCATGCTAGAATCATCATCCGGATGCCAAAATAAACTAAATACAGCAAAAGATTTGAGTGCACAACGTTTGGTTTAGATTTGACAGCCATAATCAGCAATTGTGTACATTTGAGCTGAATGTGTCAAAATCTTAAAAATTAACAGGTGCCCAAGCAATTTCATGCTAGAATCATCATCCGGATGCCAAAATAAACTAAATACAGCAAAAGATTTGAGTGCACAACGTTTGGTTTAGGTTTGACAGCCATAATCACCTTTTTATTGCTTTAAATGCGTTTTTAGCGCATGATTGTACATTTGAGCTGAATGTGTCAAAATCTTAAGAATTAACAGGTGCCCAAGCAATTTCATGCTAGAATCATCATCCGGATGCCAAAATAAACTAAATACAGCAAAAGATTTGAGTGCACAACGTTTGGTTTAGATTTGACAGCCATAATCAGCAATTGTGTACATTTGAGCTGAATGTGTCAAAATCTTAAAAATTAACAGGTGCCCAAGCAATTTCATGCTAGAATCATCATCCGGATGCCAAAATAAACTAAATACAGCAAAAGATTTGAGTGCACAACGTTTGGTTTAGGTTTGACAGCCATAATCACCTTTTTATTGCTTTAAATGCGTTTTTAGCGCATGATTGTACATTTGAGCTGAATGTGTCAAAATCTTAAAAATTAACAGGTGACCAAGCAATTTCATGCTAGAATCATCATCCGGATGCCAAAATAAACTAAATACAGCAAAAGATTTGAGTGCACAACGTTTGGTTTAGATTTGACAGCCATAATCAGCAATTGTGTACATTTGAGCTGAATGTGTCAAAATCTTAAAAATTAACAGGTGCCCAAGCAATTTCATGCTAGAATCATCATCCGGATGCCAAAATAAACTAAATACAGCAAAAGATTTGAGTGCACAACGTTTGGTTTAGGTTTGACAGCCATAATCACCTTTTTATTGCTTTAAATGCGTTTTTAGCGCATGATTGTACATTTGAGCTGAATGTGTCAAAATCTTAAAAATTAACAGGTGCCCAAGCAATTTCATGCTAGAATCATCATCCGGATGCCAAAATAAACTAAATACAGCAAAAGATTTGAGTGCACAACGTTTGGTTTAGATTTGACAGCCATAATCAGCAATTGTGTACATTTGAGCTGAATGTGTCAAAATCTTAAAAATTAACAGGTGCCCAAGCAATTTCATGCTAGAATCATCATCCGGATGCCAAAATAAACTAAATATAGCAAAAGATTTGAGTGCACAACGTTTGGTTTAGGTTTGACAGCCATAATCAGCAATTGTGTACATTTGAGCTGAATGTGTCAAAATCTTAAAAATTAACAGGTGCCCAAGCAATTTCATGCTAGAATCATCATCCGGATGCCAAAATAAACTAAATACAGCAAAAGATTTGAGTGCACAACGTTTGGTTTAGGTTTGACAGCCATAATCACCTTTTTATTGCTTTAAATGCGTTTTTAGCGCATGATTGTACATTTGAGCTGAATGTGTCAAAATCTTAAAAATTAACAGGTGCCCAAGCAATTTCATGCTAGAATCATCATCCGGATGCCAAAATAAACTAAATATAGCAAAAGATTTGAGTGCACAACGTTTGGTTTAGGTTTGACAGCCATAATCAGCAATTGTGTACATTTGAGCTGAATGTGTCAAAATCTTAAAAATTAACAGGTGCCCAAGCAATTTCATGCTAGAATCATCATCCGGATGCCAAAATAAACTAAATACAGCAAAAGATTTGAGTGCACAACGTTTGGTTTAGGTTTGACAGCCATAATCACCTTTTTATTGCTTTAAATGCGTTTTTAGCGCATGATTGTACATTTGAGCTGAATGTGTCAAAATCTTAAAAATTAACAGGTGCCCAAGCAATTTCATGCTAGAATCATCATCCGGATGCCAAAATAAACTAAATACAGCAAAAGATTTGAGTGCACAACGTTTGGTTTAGATTTGACAGCCATAATCAGCAATTGTGTACATTTGAGCTGAATGTGTCAAAATCTTAAAAATTAACAGGTGCCCAAGCAATTTCATGCTAGAATCATCATCCGGATGCCAAAATAAACTAAATACAGCAAAAGATTTGAGTGCACAACGTTTGGTTTAGGTTTGACAGCCATAATCACCTTTTTATTGCTTTAAATGCGTTTTTAGCGCATGATTGTACATTTGAGCTGAATGTGTCAAAATCTTAAAAATTAACAGGTGCCCAAGCAATTTCATGCTAGAATCATCATCCGGATGCCAAAATAAACTAAATACAGCAAAAGATTTGAGTGCACAACGTTTGGTTTAGATTTGACAGCCATAATCAGCAATTGTGTACATTTGAGGTGAATGTGTCAAAATCTTAAAAATTAACAGGTGCCCAAGCAATTTCATGCTAGAATCATCATCCGGATGCCAAAATAAACTAAATACAGCAAAAGATTTGAGTGCACAACGTTTGGTTTAGATTTGACAGCCATAATCAGCAATTGTGTACATTTGAGCTGAATGTGTCAAAATCTTAAAAATTAACAGGTGCCCAAGCAATTTCATGCTAGAATCATCATCCGGATGCCAAAATAAACTAAATACAGCAAAAGATTTGAGTGCACAACGTTTGGTTTAGGTTTGACAGCCATAATCACCTTTTTATTGCTTTAAATGCGTTTTTAGCGCATGATTGTACATTTGAGCTGAATGTGTCAAAATCTTAAAAATTAACAGGTGCCCAAGCAATTTCATGCTAGAATCATCATCCGGATGCCAAAATAAACTAAATACAGCAAAAGATTTGAGTGCACAACGTTTGGTTTAGATTTGACAGCAATAATCAGCAATTGTGTACATTTGAGCTGAATGTGTCAAAATCTTAAAAATTAACAGGTGCCCAAGCAATTTCATGCTAGAATCATCATCCGGATGCCAAAATAAACTAAATACAGCAAAAGATTTGAGTGCACAACGTTTGGTTTAGGTTTGACAGCCATAATCACCTTTTTATTGCTTTAAATGCGTTTTTAGCGCATGATTGTACATTTGAGCTGAATGTGTCAAAATCTTAAAAATTAACAGGTGCCCAAGCAATTTCATGCTAGAATCATCATCCGGATGCCAAAATAAACTAAATACAGCAAAAGATTTGAGTGCACAACGTTTGGTTTAGATTTGACAGCCATAATCAGCAATTGTGTACATTTGAGCTGAATGTGTCAAAATCTTAAAAATTAACAGGTGCCCAAGCAATTTCATGCTAGAATCATCATCCGGATGCCAAAATAAACTAAATACAGCAAAAGATTTGAGTGCACAACGTTTGGTTTAGGTTTGACAGCCATAATCACCTTTTTATTGCTTTAAATGCGTTTTTAGCGCATGATTGTACATTTGAGCTGAATGTGTCAAAATCTTAAAAATTAACAGGTGCCCAAGCAATTTCATGCTAGAATCATCATCCGGATGCCAAAATAAACTAAATACAGCAAAAGATTTGAGTGCACAACGTTTGGTTTAGATTTGACAGCAATAATCAGCAATTGTGTACATTTGAGCTGAATGTGTCAAAATCTTAAAAATTAACAGGTGCCCAAGCAATTTCATGCTAGAATCATCATCCGGATGCCAAAATAAACTAAATACAGCAAAAGATTTGAGTGCACAACGTTTGGTTTAGGGTTGACAGCCATAATCACCTTTTTATTGCTTTAAATGCGTTTTTAGCGCATGATTGTACATTTGAGCTGAATGTGTCAAAATCTTAAAAATTAACAGGTGCCCAAGCAATTTCATGCTAGAATCATCATCCGGATGCCAAAATAAACAAAATACAGCAAAAGATTTGAGTGCACAACGTTTGGTTTAGATTTGACAGCCATAATCAGCAATTGTGTACATTTGAGCTGAATGTGTCAAAATCTTAAAAATTAACAGGTGCCCAAGCAATTTCATGCTAGAATCATCATCCGGATGCCAAAATAAACTAAATACAGCAAAAGATTTGAGTGCACAACGTTTGGTTTAGGTTTGACAGCCATAATCACCTTTTTATTGCTTTAAATGCGTTTGTAGCGCATGATTGTACATTTGAGCTGAATGTGTCAAAATCTTAAAAATTAACAGGTGCCCAAGCAATTTCATGCTAGAATCATCATCCGGATGCCAAAATAAACTAAATACAGCAAAAGATTTGAGTGCACAACGTTTGGTTTAGATTTGACAGCCATAATCAGCAATTGTGTACATTTGAGCTGAATGTGTCAAAATCTTAAAAATTAACAGGTGCCCAAGCAATTTCATGCTAGAATCATCATCCGGATGCCAAAATAAACTAAATACAGCAAAAGATTTGAGTGCACAACGTTTGGTTTAGGTTTGACAGCCATAATCACCTTTTTATTGCTTTAAATGCGTTTTTAGCGCATGATTGTACATTTGAGCTGAATGTGTCAAAATCTTAAAAATTAACAGGTGCCCAAGCAATTTCATGCTAGAATCATCATCCGGATGCCAAAATAAACTAAATACAGCAAAAGATTTGAGTGCACAACGTTTGGTTTAGATTTGACAGCCATAATCAGCAATTGTGTACATTTGAGCTGAATGTGTCAAAATCTTAAAAATTAACAGGTGCCCAAGCAATTTCATGCTAGAATCATCATCCGGATGCCAAAATAAACTAAATACAGCAAAGGATTTGAGTGCACAACGTTTGGTTTAGGTTTGACAGCCATAATCACCTTTTTATTGCTTTAAATGCGTTTTTAGCGCATGATTGTACATTTGAGCTGAATGTGTCAAAATCTTAAAAATTAACAGGTGCCCAAGCAATTTCATGCTAGAATCATCATCCGGATGCCAAAATAAACTAAATACAGCAAAAGATTTGAGTGCACAACGTTTGGTTTAGGTTTGACAGCCATAATCACCTTTTTATTGCTTTAAATGCGTTTTTAGCGCATGATTGTACATTTGAGCTGAATGTGTCAAAATCTTAAAAATTAACAGGTGCCCAAGCAATTTCATGCTAGAATCATCATCCGGATGCCAAAATAAACTAAATACAGCAAAAGATTTGAGTGCACAACGTTTGGTTTAGATTTGACAGCCATAATCAGCAATTGTGTACATTTGAGCTGAATGTGTCAAAATCTTAAAAATTAACAGGTGCCCAAGCAATTTCATGCTAGAATCATCATCCGGATGCCAAAATAAACTAAATACAGCAAAAGATTTGAGTGCACAACGTTTGGTTTAGGTTTGACAGCCATAATCACCTTTTTATTGCTTTAAATGCGTTTTTAGCGCATGATTGTACATTTGAGCTGAATGTGTCAAAATCTTAAGAATTAACAGGTGCCCAAGCAATTTCATGCTAGAATCATCATCCGGATGCCAAAATAAACTAAATACAGCAAAAGATTTGAGTGCACAACGTTTGGTTTAGATTTGACAGCCATAATCAGCAATTGTGTACATTTGAGGTGAATGTGCCAAAATCTTAAAAATTAACAGGTGCCCAAGCAATTTCATGCTAGAATCATCATCCGGATGCCAAAATAAACTAAATACAGCAAAAGATTTGAGTGCACAACGTTTGGTTTAGGTTTGACAGCCATAATCACCTTTTTATTGCTTTAAATGCGTTTTTAGCGCATGATTGTACATTTGAGCTGAATGTGTCAAAATCTTAAAAATTAACAGGTGCCCAAGCAATTTCATGCTAGAATCATCATCCGGATGCCAAAATAAACTAAATACAGCAAAAGATTTGAGTGCACAACGTTTGGTTTAGATTTGACAGCCATAATCAGCAATTGTGTACATTTGAGCTGAATGTGTCAAAATCTTAAAAATTAACAGGTGCCCAAGCAATTTCATGCTAGAATCATCATCCGGATGCCAAAATAAACTAAATACAGCAAAAGATTTGAGTGCACAACGTTTGGTTTAGGTTTGACAGCCATAATCACCTTTTTATTGCTTTAAATGCGTTTTTAGCGCATGATTGTACATTTGAGCTGAATGTGTCAAAATCTTAAAAATTAACAGGTGCCCAAGCAATTTCATGCTAGAATCATCATCCGGATGCCAAAATAAACTAAATACAGCAAAAGATTTGAGTGCACAACGTTTGGTTTAGATTTGACAGCAATAATCAGCAATTGTGTACATTTGAGCTGAATGTGTCAAAATCTTAAAAATTAACAGGTGCCCAAGCAATTTCATGCTAGAATCATCATCCGGATGCCAAAATAAACTAAATACAGCAAAAGATTTGAGTGCACAACGTTTGGTTTAGGTTTGACAGCCATAATCACCTTTTTATTGCTTTAAATGCGTTTTTAGCGCATGATTGTACATTTGAGCTGAATGTGTCAAAATCTTAAAAATTAACAGGTGCCCAAGCAATTTCATGCTAGAATCATCATCCGGATGCCAAAATAAACTAAATACAGCAAAAGATTTGAGTGCACAACGTTTGGTTTAGATTTGACAGCCATAATCAGCAATTGTGTACATTTGAGCTGAATGTGTCAAAATCTTAAAAATTAACAGGTGCCCAAGCAATTTCATGCTAGAATCATCATCCGGATGCCAAAATAAACTAAATACAGCAAAAGATTTGAGTGCACAACGTTTGGTTTAGGTTTGACAGCCATAATCACCTTTTTATTGCTTTAAATGCGTTTGTAGCGCATGATTGTACATTTGAGCTGAATGTGTCAAAATCTTAAAAATTAACAGGTGCCCAAGCAATTTCATGCTAGAATCATCATCCGGATGCCAAAATAAACTAAATACAGCAAAAGATTTGAGTGCACAACGTTTGGTTTAGATTTGACAGCCATAATCAGCAATTGTGTACATTTGAGCTGAATGTGTCAAAATCTTAAAAATTAACAGGTGCCCAAGCAATTTCATGCTAGAATCATCATCCGGATGCCAAAATAAACTAAATACAGCAAAAGATTTGAGTGCACAACGTTTGGTTTAGGTTTGACAGCCATAATCACCTTTTTATTGCTTTAAATGCGTTTTTAGCGCATGATTGTACATTTGAGCTGAATGTGTCAAAATCTTAAAAATTAACAGGTGCCCAAGCAATTTCATGCTAGAATCATCCGGATGCCAAAATAAACTAAATACAGCAAAAGATTTGAGTGCACAACGTTTGGTTTAGATTTGACAGCCATAATCAGCAATTGTGTACATTTGAGCTGAATGTGTCAAAATCTTAAAAATTAACAGGTGCCCAAGCAATTTCATGCTAGAATCATCATCCGGATGCCAAAATAAACTAAATACAGCAAAAGATTTGAGTGCACAACGTTTGGTTTAGGTTTGACAGCCATAATCACCTTTTTATTGCTTTAAATGCGTTTTTAGCGCATGATTGTACATTTGAGCTGAATGTGTCAAAATCTTAAAAATTAACAGGTACCCAAGCAATTTCATGCTAGAATCATCATCCGGATGCCAAAATAAACTAAATACAGCAAAAGATTTGAGTGCACAAAGTTTGGTTTAGGTTTGACAGCCATAATCACCTTTTTATTGCGTTAAATGCGTTTTTAGCGCATGATTGTACATTTGAGCTGAATGTGTCAAAATCTTAAAAATTAACAGGTGCCCAAGCAATTTCATGCTAGAATCATCATCCGGATGCCAAAATAAACTAAATACAGCAAAAGATTTGAGTGCACAACGTTTGGTTTAGATTTGACAGCCATAATCAGCAATTGTGTACATTTGAGCTGAATGTGTCAAAATCTTAAAAATTAACAGGTGCCCAAGCAATTTCATGCTAGAATCATCATCCGGATGCCAAAATAAACTAAATACAGCAAAAGATTTGAGTGCACAACGTTTGGTTTAGATTTGACAGCCATAATCAGCAATTGTGTACATTTGAGCTGAATGTGTCAAAATCTTAAAAATTAACAGGTGCCCAAGCAATTTCATGCTAGAATCATCATCCGGATGCCAAAATAAACTAAATACAGCAAAAGATTTGAGTGCACAACGTTTGGTTTAGATTTGACAGCCATAATCAGCAATTGTGTACATTTGAGCTGAATGTGTCAAAATCTTAAAAATTAACAGGTGCCCAAGCAATTTCATGCTAGAATCATCATCCGGATGCCAAAATAAACTAAATACAGCAAAAGATTTGAGTGCACAACGTTTGGTTTAGGTTTGACAGCCATAATCACCTTTTTATTGCTTTAAATGCGTTTTTAGCGCATGATTGTACATTTGAGCTGAATGTGTCAAAATCTTAAAAATTAACAGGTGCCCAAGCAATTTCATGCTAGAATCATCATCCGGATGCCAAAATAAACTAAATACAGCAAAAGATTTGAGTGCACAACGTTTGGTTTAGATTTGACAGCCATAATCAGCAATTGTGTACATTTGAGGTGAATGTGCCAAAATCTTAAAAATTAACAGGTGCCCAAGCAATTTCATGCTAGAATCATCATCCGGATGCCAAAATAAACTAAATACAGCAAAAGATTTGAGTGCACAACGTTTGGTTTAGGTTTGACAGCCATAATCACCTTTTTATTGCTTTAAATGCGTTTTTAGCGCATGATTGTACATTTGAGCTGAATGTGTCAAAATCTTAAAAATTAACAGGTGCCCAAGCAATTTCATGCTAGAATCATCATCCGGATGCCAAAATAAACTAAATACAGCAAAAGATTTGAGTGCACAACGTTTGGTTTAGGTTTGACAGCCATAATCACCTTTTTATTGCTTTAAATGCGTTTTTAGCGCATGATTGTACATTTGAGCTGAATGTGTCAAAATCTTAAAAATTAACAGGTGCCCAAGCAATTTCATGCTAGAATCATCATCCGGATGCCAAAATAAACTAAATACAGCAAAAGATTTGAGTGCACAACGTTTGGTTTAGATTTGACAGCCATAATCAGCAATTGTGTACATTTGAGCTGAATGTGTCAAAATCTTAAAAATTAACAGGTGCCCAAGCAATTTCATGCTAGAATCATCATCCGGATGCCAAAATAAACTAAATACAGCAAAAGATTTGAGTGCACAACGTTTGGTTTAGATTTGACAGCCATAATCAGCAATTGTGTACATTTGAGCTGAATGTGTCAAAATCTTAAAAATTAACAGGTGCCCAAGCAATTTCATGCTAGAATCATCATCCGGATGCCAAAATAAACTAAATACAGTAAAAGATTTGAGTGCACAACGTTTGGTTTAGGTTTGACAGCCATAATCACCTTTTTATTGCTTTAAATGCGTTTTTAGCGCATGATTGTACATTTGAGCTGAATGTGTCAAAATCTTAAAAATTAACAGGTGCCCAAGCAATTTCATGCTAGAATCATCCGGATGCCAAAATAAACTAAATACAGCAAAAGATTTGAGTGCACAACGTTTGGTTTAGATTTGACAGCCATAATCAGCAATTGTGTACATTTGAGCTGAATGTGTCAAAATCTTAAAAATTAACAGGTGCCCAAGCAATTTCATGCTAGAATCATCATCCGGATGCCAAAATAAACTAAATACAGCAAAAGATTTGAGTGCACAACGTTTGGTTTAGGTTTGACAGCCATAATCACCTTTTTATTGCTTTAAATGCGTTTTTAGCGCATGATTGTACATTTGAGCTGAATGTGTCAAAATCTTAAAAATTAACAGGTGCCCAAGCAATTTCATGCTGGAATCATCATCCGGATGCCAAAATAAACTAAATACAGCAAAAGATTTGAGTGCACAAAGTTTGGTTTAGGTTTGACAGCCATAATCACCTTTTTATTGCTTTAAATGCGTTTTTAGCGCATGATTGTACATTTGAGCTGAATGTGTCAAAATCTTAAAAATTAACAGGTGCCCAAGCAATTTCATGCTAGAATCATCATCCGGATGCCAAAATAAACTAAATACAGCAAAAGATTTGAGTGCACAACGTTTGGTTTAGATTTGACAGCAATAATCAGCAATTGTGTACATTTGAGCTGAATGTGTCAAAATCTTAAAAATTAACAGGTGCCCAAGCAATTTCATGCTAGAATCATCATCCGGATGCCAAAATAAACTAAATACAGCAAAAGATTTGAGTGCACAACGTTTGGTTTAGGGTTGACAGCCATAATCACCTTTTTATTGCTTTAAATGCGTTTTTAGCGCATGATTGTACATTTGAGCTGAATGTGTCAAAATCTTAAAAATTAACAGGTGCCCAAGCAATTTCATGCTAGAATCATCATCCGGATGCCAAAATAAACAAAATACAGCAAAAGATTTGAGTGCACAACGTTTGGTTTAGATTTGACAGCCATAATCAGCAATTGTGTACATTTGAGCTGAATGTGTCAAAATCTTAAAAATTAACAGGTGCCCAAGCAATTTCATGCTAGAATCATCATCCGGATGCCAAAATAAACTAAATACAGCAAAAGATTTGAGTGCACAACGTTTGGTTTAGGTTTGACAGCCATAATCACCTTTTTATTGCTTTAAATGCGTTTTTAGCGCATGATTGTACATTTGAGCTGAATGTGTCAAAATCTTAAAAATTAACAGGTGCCCAAGCAATTTCATGCTAGAATCATCATCCGGATGCCAAAATAAACTAAATACAGCAAAAGATTTGAGTGCACAACGTTTGGTTTAGATTTGACAGCCATAATCAGCAATTGTGTACATTTGAGCTGAATGTGTCAAAATCTTAAAAATTAACAGGTGCCCAAGCAATTTCATGCTAGAATCATCATCCGGATGCCAAAATAAACTAAATACAGCAAAGGATTTGAGTGCACAACGTTTGGTTTAGGTTTGACAGCCATAATCACCTTTTTATTGCTTTAAATGCGTTTTTAGCGCATGATTGTACATTTGAGCTGAATGTGTCAAAATCTTAAAAATTAACAGGTGCCCAAGCAATTTCATGCTAGAATCATCATCCGGATGCCAAAATAAACTAAATACAGCAAAAGATTTGAGTGCACAACGTTTGGTTTAGGTTTGACAGCCATAATCACCTTTTTATTGCTTTAAATGCGTTTTTAGCGCATGATTGTACATTTGAGCTGAATGTGTCAAAATCTTAAAAATTAACAGGTGCCCAAGCAATTTCATGCTAGAATCATCCGGATGCCAAAATAAACTAAATACAGCAAAAGATTTGAGTGCACAACGTTTGGTTTAGATTTGACAGCCATAATCAGCAATTGTGTACATTTGAGCTGAATGTGTCAAAATCTTAAAAATTAACAGGTGCCCAAGCAATTTCATGCTAGAATCATCATCCGGATGCCAAAATAAACTAAATACAGCAAAAGATTTGAGTGCACAACGTTTGGTTTAGGTTTGACAGCCATAATCACCTTTTTATTGCTTTAAATGCGTTTTTAGCGCATGATTGTACATTTGAGCTGAATGTGTCAAAATCTTAAAAATTAACAGGTGCCCAGGGTTAGGGTTAGGGTTAGGCGCCGGGCTGACCCCGACGCCCCGAAGTCGGAAATGACGTCGGTTTCGCGGAAGCCTTATGAATGGCGGTCTATGGGAAGCTGGAATTCGACTTGGAAGTTAGCCACTGTGCTAACGCGCGCTCCATTGACTTTGAATGGCGGGGGCATAACTCCCGCGCGCCAGTTGGAACCGGGTTTGGAACGAGGTCGCAATTCCGGGTTCCGGTGAAAATGTCGGCTAATCGAAACGGGAAAAATCGCCGCGGATAGTGCGAAATTCGTAGGCGCCGGCGACGCGTTTCGTTTGAAAAGGTTTTTTGTTTAAGTATTTTTTAAGGGCCGTTTTAAAAACGCGGGTGCGGTTCGGGCGAGCGGACACCAGGTGTCGCGTGTGAGCCCGGTCGAATTCCAGGAATCGCGCACGGGTCGTATTCCGTGAACCGCGCCGGTCGGAGTCCGGGAATTGTACTTGTCGTGTTCCGTGAACCGTGCGCGTCGGTTTTCGGGAACGGCGGGGTCGTATTCCGTGAATCGTACGCGTCGCATTCCGGGAACTGTACGGGTCGTAATTCCGTGAATTGTACCGGTCGGGGTCCGGGAATTGTACTGGTCGAATACCGGGAATTGCGCTGGTCGTGTTCCGTGAACTGTACGCGTCGGATTCCAGGAATTGTACGCGTCGGATTCCAGGAACTGTACGGGTCGGATTCCAGGAACTGTACGTGTCGGATTCCAGGAACTGTACGGGTCGGATTCCATGAACTGTATGTGTCGGATTCCAGGAATTGTACTGGTCGTATTCCATGAACTGTACATGTCGGATTCCAGGAATTGTACTGGTCGGGGTCCGGGAATCGTACTGGTTGAATACCAGGAATTGTACTGGTCGTATTCCATGAACTGTACATGTCGGATTCCAGGAATTGTACTGGTCGGGGTCCGGGAATCGTACTGGTTGAATACCAGGAATTGTACTGGTCGTGTTCCGTGAACTGTACTGGTCGTATTCCGTGAACTGTACGCGTCGGATTCCGGGAAATGTACGCGTCGGATTCCGGGAACTGTACGGGTCGGATTCCATGAATCGTACGTGTCGGAGCCCGGGAATTGTACTGGTCGTATTCCATGAACTGTACGTGTCGGATTCCAGGAATTGTACTGGTCGGGGTCCGGGAATCGTACTGGTTGAATACCAGGAATTGTACTGGTCGTGTTCCATGAACTGTACGCGTCGGATTCCAGGAACTGTACGGGTCGTATTCCAGGAACTCTACGGGTCGGATTCCATGAATCGTACGTGTCGGAGCCCGGGAATTGTACTGGTCGTATTCCATGAACTGTACGTGTCGGATTCCAGGAATTGTACTGGTCGGGGTCCGGGAATCGTACTGGTTGAATACCAGGAATTGTACTGGTCGTGTTCCATGAACTGTACGCGTCGGATTCCAGGAACTGTACGCGTCGGATTCCAGGAACTGTACGCGTCGGATTCCAGGAACTGTACGCGTCGGATTCCAGGAACTGTACGTGTCGGATTCCAGGAATTGTACTGGTCGGGGTTGAATACCAGGAATTGTACTGGTCGTGTTCCATGAACTGTACGGGTCGGATTCCATGAATCGTACGGGTCGTGTTCCATGAATTGTACTGTGTTGAAATTGTGGAATTATATGTAGGCAACCTGGAAATTGACGTGACCGTCCGTCTATTGGTCAACAGCTGATTGCAGTGATTGGTTTTTGGTCAGATATGGCCCTTCCCACTAGTAATTTTTGAGCCAATCGACGTTTGGTTTGCCCATGGTGAAATTGTGGAATTATATGTAGGCAACCTGGAAATTGACGGGACGTGTTCCATGAATTGTACTGCGTTGAAATTGTGGAATTATATGTAGGCAACCTGGAAATTGACGGGTTATGTTCCATGAATTGTACTGCGTTGAAATTGTGGAATTATATGTAGGCAACCTGGAAATTGACGTGACCATCTATTGGTCAACAGCTGATTGCAGTGATTGTTTTTTGGTCAGATATGGCCCTTCCCACTGGTAATTTTTGAGCCAATAGACGTTTGGTTTGCCCATGGTGAAATTGTGGAATTATATGTATAAAACCTGGAAATTGACTTGGATGGGTTTTTTTTTTTATGGCGGGCGTTACCGTTACACCCCCTTCGCAGTGATTGGTCAATGGCCAGTTGCAAGGCTGGGCTGAGTCTATAAAAGCAGTCGCTGTCAGTGCCGCCTTCAGAAGTCAAGCGAGCAAGCGCAAAAAAGGATGGGTCAATATCTGGAAAGTCCTCCTCCTGATTATGACCAGCAAGGTATGATATTTTTGAATGGCTTTCTTTGCATGTGCACTTGCAAAAAAAAAAATCATGGGGTCTCTGGACAGATGAGACAACTCCACGATGGATCCCGAGCATTGTGCTCACTACACTGGATCCCCAAATGAACATGGCAATGGAAACAAGTCAAGGGTAAGTTGGCGATGTCTACATCCAGGATGGCAACCTAAATTCCTTAAAGATGACGTGTAATTCCTTAAAGATGACATGCAATTCCTTAAAAATGACACGCAATTCCTTAAAAATGACACGCAATTCCTTAAAGATGACGTGTAAATTTCCTTAAAGATGACGTGCAATTCCTTAAAAATGGCGCGCAATTCCTTAAAAATGGCGCGCAATTCCTTAAAGGTGACATGTAATTCCTTAAAGATGACATGTAATTCCCGGAAAGATGCGTTCATATTTGTAAACACTACTCAGTGAATTGCGTTTAGTGTTTTTTTATTTTTTTTTTCTATCTAGATTCACTTGGCCATGTTATGAGAGCGGATGGGCGTTTACAGAGCAAATGTGCCTCATCTCCATATTTATTATATGCATCTTTGGAGTGGTGTACCTCACCGTAATACTCATACTTTTCCACTACAAAATCGTAAAATAAAGTCTGTTTGTTCAAGAAAGCTTTTCTGAGTCACGCAGTTTTTGCTTTCACCACAAGGTGTCGCTTGACTGGCTAATTGTTAGCGTTTGTGTGTGGGGAGGAGGTGCCTTTGGCCAATCGGAAGGTGATTGGCTGCAGTACCGTGACATCACCAACACCGGACTATTTAAGCCTGCGTTTGTCCAACCCCCATTCATTAGCATCGAAGTGTGAGGGCAAGCACAAGAAAGCGCCGCTGCAGGTTCCAAGGATGAGTGAGGTGAGTTCCTGGAAATGTGCGTCGCCTTTGGGGAAAAGAGTCCGGTTTCAGGAATTCAAATCTCAAGCGAGTTCCCGCTCCAAGAATTCATCCACAACCAAGGTACAGTTCTAGAAAATCTACCGATAGCCGATAGCTTTTCCCTGGCCTCCGAGGCGGGCCCCTTGCGTGTTTGAGGCCCCGCGAAGCGTGGCGGCTGCTTCGTTGCCCCGTCCGTGCCCGGTTCCTGGAATTGGACCCCCAACCAAAGTCCAGTTCCTGGAATTGGACCCCCAACCAAAGTCCAGTTCCTGGAATTGGACCCCCAACCAAAGTCCAGTTCCTGGAATTGGACCCCCAACCAAAGTCCAGTTCCTGGAATTGGACACCCCAACCAAAGTCCAGTTCCTGGAATTGGACCCCCAACCAAAGTCCAGTTCCCGGAACTGTGCGGAGCGGGACCCAAGCGTAGCTAGCCCCCGTGAGGCCCCGCGCAGCGGGGCCAGGACACCGGCCTCGCCTATGCCCGGTTCCTGGAATTGGACCCCCAAACCCAGTCCAGTTCCTGGAATTTGACCCCAAACCAAGGTCCAGTTCCAGGAATTCTACGGAGCACTCACTCCAGCCCCCAGTAAGTTCTGTGTCGCTATTGTGGAAGACATGACCCACACCCATGTATTATACATTGTTTTTTTATTGTTGTATAGGTGAACGTGAATTGCAATGAGGAGGAGCTCCCGGAAGAACCTTTCGAGCCTTTGACACAGGAGGTTTCTGTGCCATTAACACAGGCCTCCCCGCTGAGAACTACCAAAGATGTGAACAGGTCTGAGCAGAATGTGGGGGCTGGATGGCAACTTTCAAGGGAGCCCGGGGACCTCGTCTCTACTCCCCAGTCCAGGAAAAAAACTGTACACATTGGAGTAATTGAGGTGATATCCAGGAAGTCCCATGTCACTATTGTGGAAGTTTTCCTCCCATTGCCATGTCTTCCAAATTGGATTTTGTCGTTGTATAGATGTACCTGACTGAAAGCGAAGATGAGATGGACGTCATGGAACAAATCATCTTCCCCTTAACACAGGAAGCCTCCCTGCCCTTAACGCAGACGGTCTCCTCCCTGCACTTGGTGAGTAGAATTCCTGGAAGTGGTCCAATCAAATGCAACACTGCTTCATGCCACCAAAATATGACTGTTTCCTTTCTGGTGACAGACACAGACGGGCTCACCTGGGGGAAAGAAGAAGGAAAGGAAGAGTAAAGACGGCAGCAAAAAGTTGAACACATCTGACAAAACAGTGGGAGACGGACAGCAAGTTTCAAGGGAAGCTTCTCCCCAGTTGATGGAAATGGAGAATGTACACCTGAGGGAAGCTGAGGTGAAATCCAGGAAGTCCCATGTCTCCTGTTGTTAAAGTTGTGACCCATAGCTATGTCTTCTATTTTCCTTTTTGTACTATAGCCTGACTTCAGTGACTGGGAAGATGAGGAAAAGATTTTGGAACGTGCCTTGTTCGGAGAAAAACATGTCCAGCGCTTGAACTTTGTGAGTAGAATTCCTGGAAGTAATTCTGTCATTGTAATACACCGACATGTAATATTTCTTAACCCCCGGGGGGGGGTTAGGGTTAGGGTTAACCTTAACCCTAACCTTAACCCTAACCCAAAATATAACATACTGTGTCCTTAGGATCTCAAGTCCCGCAAGAAGAAGAAGAAGATGAAGGAGAAGCTCAAGTTAAAGAAAAAGGACAAAGTCCATCCAAAAGGGAACAAAACACAGCAAAAGAGATCTCCCGAACCAAATTCAGTGCCAACAACCCTTCCAGAAAAAATCAGTCTTTATAATAATGTAAGTAGACTTGGGCTGCGGAGGGTGACTCTAATGTGGAAATCCTAAAATTAAACCTTTGTCATTTTTATGTCTTTCAGGGTCAACGAAGAAAACTCGCACTCACACCACAATTTTATTCCATGGTCAAAACTCTCTTCGAAAGAGAGATCCAGGAAAAGTTGGTCCTGAAAAAAAGGATACGGGAGATCGTGGCTGAACAACCAGCATTTCGACAGCTATGCCATGAGCTGGAACTATCTATTGAGAACATTAGAAACCAAATCCGAATGATGATCAAAAGATGTGAAAATTAAAGTCAATTTGGAATGTTGGAGTTCTGGTGGGTCTTCTTCCAGGTTTTTTACATTGTATGTTTTAAGACAATGCTGCATGCCTCTCACAATGTGTCAGGGTCGGTGGTTCCATTTTCCGCTTAAGTCCATTTCGAGGAATCCAAACCCAACCAAGGTCGAGTTCCAGGATTCTTACCGATCGGCGAAGCGGGCCCCAAACACGTCGAGAACACCGGCATGGTGAGTCCCGGGCTGGGTGGTTCCATTCCCGGCCTGAGTCCATTTTCAGGAATTGAGCCCCAACCAGTTCCAGGTCCAGTTCCAGGAATCCAACCCCAACCAACCAAGATCCAGTTCCAGGATTCCGACCGATGGGCTAAACCTGAGAGCACCGGCCTGGTGGGTGGTTCCGATTCCGTCCCCCGCTTAAGTCCATTTCCAGGAATCCAACCCCCATCCAAGGTCCAATTCCAGGATTCCTACCGATCGGCTAACCTGCCCCGCGAAGTCCACTTCCAGGAATCCAACCCCAAACAAGGTCCAGTTCCAGGATTCCTACCGATCGGCTAACCTGACCCCCAAGCCCATTTCCAGGAATCCAACCCCAACCAACCGAGGTTCATTTCCAGGATTCCTACCGATCGGCTAACCTGCCCCGCTAGGTCGAATTCCAGGAATTCAACCTCAACCGAGGTCAACTTCCTGGAATCCTACCGATGGGCTAAACCTGACCCCCGAAGTCCATTTCCAGGAATGCTACCGATGGGCTAAACCTGCCCCGCGAAGCCGGGCCGAGAGCACCGGGCCCGGGGTGGGTGGTTCCGATTCCGTCCCCCGCTTAAGTCCATTTCCAGGAATACAACCGTAAAAAAACCGAGGTTCATTTCCAGGATTCCTACCGATCGGTTAACCTGCCAGGTAGGTCGAATTCCAGGAATTCAACCTGGAGGACCGAGGTCAACTTCCATGAAAGCTACCGATGGGCTAAACCTGACCTCCGAAGTCGATTTCCAGGAATGCTACCGATGGGCTAAACCTGCCCCGCGAAGCCGGGCCGAGAGCACCGGCCCGGGGGGGTGGTTCGAAGTCGATTTCCAGGAATGCTACCGATGGGCTAAACCTGCCCCGCGAAGCCGGGCCGAGAGCACCGGCCCGGGGTGGGTGGTTCCGATTCCGTCCCCCGCTTAAGTCAATTTCCAGGAAAACAACCGCAAAAAAACCGAGGTTCATTTCCAGGATTCCTACCGATCGGTTAACCTGCCAGGTAGGTCGAATTCCAGGAATTCAACCTGGAGGACCGAGGTCAACTTCCATGAAAGCTACCGATGGGCTAAACCTGACCTCCGAAGTCGATTTCCAGGAATGCTACCGATGGGCTAAACCTGCCCCGCGAAGCCGGGCCGAGAGCACCGGCCCGGGGGGGTGGTTCGAAGTCGATTTCCAGGAATGCTACCGATGGGCTAAACCTGCCCCGCGAAGCCGGGCCGAGAGCACCGGCCCGGGGGGGTGGTTCGAAGTCGATTTCCAGGAATGCTACCGATGGGCTAAACCTGCCCCGCGAAGCCGGGCCGAGAGCACCGGCCCGGGGTGGGTGGTTCCGATTCCGTCCCCGGCTTGAGTCGATTTCCAGGAATTCAACCCCGAACCAACCGAGGTTCATTTCCAGGATTTCTACCGATGGGCTAACCTAACCCCCGAAGTCGATTTCCAGGAATTTAACCCCAACCACCACCCAAGGTCCAGTTCCAGGATTCCTACCGATGGGCTAAACCTGCTCTGCGAAGCCGGGCCGAGAGCACCGGCCCGGGGTGGGTGGTTCCGATTCCGTCCCTGGCTTGAGTCGATTTCCAGGAATTCGACCCCAACCATCCAAGGTCCAGTTCCAGGATTCCTACCGATGGGCTAAACCTGCTCCGCGAAGCCGGGCCGAGAGCACCGGCCCGGGGTGGGTGGTTCCGATTCTGTCCCCCGGTTAAGTCCATTTCCAGGAAACCAACCCCAAACAACCGAGGTTCATTTCCAGGATTCCTACCGATCGGTTAACCTGCCCGCTAGGTCGAATTCCAGGAATTCAACCTGGAGGACCGAGGTCGAATTCCAGGAATGCGACCGATGGGCTAAACCTGACCCCCGAAGTCCAATTCCAGGAATTCAACCTGGACCGAGGTCGATTTCCAGGATTTCGACCGATGGGCTAAACCTGGCCCGCGCAGCGGGCCCCAAGCGCACCGAGGCCCCGCGAAGCGGGGCCGAGAACACCGCCATGGTAGCACCCGGGGAGGGAGGTTCGGTTTCCGGCTTGAGTCGATTTCCAGGAATTCGACACATCCAGGGTCGATTTCCAGGATTTCGACCGATGGGCTAAACCTGGCCCGCGCAGCGGGCCCCAAGCGCACCGAGGCCCCGCGAAGCGGGGCCGAGAACACCGCCATGGTAGCACCCGGGGAGGGAGGTTCGGTTTCCGGCTTGAGTCGATTTCCAGGAATTCGACACATCCAGGGTCGATTTCCAGGATTTCGACCGATGGGCTAAACCTGGCCCGCGCAGCGGGCCCCAAGCGCACCGAGGCCCCGCGAAGCGGGGCCGAGAACACCGCCATGGTAGCACCCGGGGAGGGAGGTTCCGTTTCCGGCTTGAGTCGATTTCCAGGAATTCGACACATCCAGGGTCGATTTCCAGGATTTCGACCGATGGGCTAAACCCGGCCCGCGAAGCGGGCCCCAAGCGCACCGAGGCCCCGCGAAGCGGGGCCGAGAACCCCGCCATGGTAGCACCCGGGGAGGGAGGTTCCGTTTCCGGCTTGAGTCGATTTCCAGGAATTCGACACATCCAGGGTCGATTTCCAGGATTTCGACCGATGGGCTAAACCCGGCCCGCGAAGCGGGCCCCAAGCGCACCGAGGCCCCGCGAAGCGGGGCCGAGAACACCGCCATGGTAGCACCCGGGGAGGGAGGTTCCGTTTCCGGCTTGAGTCGATTTCCAGGAATTCGACACATCCAGGGTCGATTTCCAGGATTTCGACCGATGGGCTAAACCCGGCCCGCGAAGCGGGCCCCAAGCGCACCGAGGCCCCGCGAAGCGGGGCCGAGAACCCCGCCATGGTAGCACCCGGGGAGGGAGGTTCCGTTTCCGGCTTGAGTCGATTTCCAGGAATTCGACACATCCAGGGTCGATTTCCAGGATTTCGACCGATGGGCTAAACCTGGCCCGCGCAGCGGGCCCCAAGCGCACCGAGGCCCCGCGAAGCGGGGCCGAGAACACCGCCATGGTAGCACCCGGGGAGGGAGGTTCCGTTTCCGGCTTGAGTCAATTTCCAGGAATTCGACACATCCAGGGTCGATTTCCAGGATTTCGACCGATGGGCTAAACCCGGCCCGCGAAGCGGGCCCCAAGCGCACCGAGGCCCCGCGAAGCGGGGCCGAGAACACCGCCATGGTAGCACCCGGGGAGGGAGGTTCCGTTTCCGGCTTGAGTCGATTTCCAGGAATTCGACACATCCAAGGTCGATTTCCAGGATTTCGACCGATGGGCTAAACCTGGCCCGCGAAGCGGGCCCCAAGCGCACCGAGGCCCCGCGAAGCGGGGCCGAGAACACCGCCATGGTAGCACCCGGGGAGGGAGGTTCCGTTTCCGGCTTGAGTCGATTTCCAGGAATTCGACACATCCAGGGTCGATTTCCAGGATTTCGACCGATGGGCTAACGCGAAGCGGGCCCCAAGCGCACCGAGGCCCCGCGAAGCGGGGCCGAGTACCGCCATGATAGCACCCGGGGAGGGAGGTTCGGTTCCCGGCTTGAGTCGATTTCCAGGAATTCGACCCCATCCAAGGTCCATTTCCAGGATTCCGACCGATGGGCTAAACCTGGCCCGCGCAGCGGGCCCCAAGCGCACCGAGGCCCCGCGAAGCGGGGCCGAGTACCGCCATGGTAGCACCCGGGGAGGGAGGTTCGGTTCCCGGCTTGAGTCGATTTCCAGGAATTCGACCCCATCCAAGGTCGATTTCCAGGATTTCGACCGATGGGCTAAACCTGGCCCGCGCAGCGGGCCCCAAGCGCACCGAGGCCCCGCGGAGCGGAGCCGAGAACACCGCCATGGTAGCACCCGGGGAGGGAGGTTCCGTTCCCGGCTTGAGTCGATTTCCAGGAATTCGACCCCATCCAAGGTGCATTTCCAGGATTCCGACCGATGGGCTAAACCTGGCCCGCGCAGCGGGCCCAAAGCGCACAGAGGCCCCGCGAAGCGGGGCCGAGTACCGCCATGGTAGCACCCGGGGAGGGAGGTTCGGTTCCCGGCTTGAGTCGATTTCCAGGAATTCGACCCCATCCAAGGTCGATTTCCAGGATTTCGACCGATGGGCTAAACCTGGCCCGCGCAGCGGGCCCCAAGCGCACCGAGGCCCCGCGGAGCGGGGCCGAGAACACCGCCATGGTAGCACCCGGGGAGGGAAGTTCGGTTCCCGGCTTGAGTCGATTTCCAGGAATTCGACCCCATCCAAGGTCGATTTCCAGGATTTCGACCGATGGGCTAAACCTGGCCCGCGCAGCGGGCCCCAAGCGCACCGAGGCCCCGCGGAGCGGGGCCGAGAACACCGCCATGGTAGCACCCGGGGAGGGAGGTTCGGTTCCCGGCTTGAGTCGATTTCCAGGAATTCGACACATCCAGGGTCGATTTCCAGGATTTCGACCGATGGGCTAAACCCGGCCCGCGAAGCGGGCCCCAAGCGCACCGAGGCCCCGCGAAGCGGGGCCGAGAACACCGCCATGGTAGCACCCGGGGAGGGAGGTTCCGTTTCCGGCTTGAGTCGATTTCCAGGAATTCGACACATCCAGGGTCGATTTCCAGGATTTCGACCGATGGGCCAAACCTGGCCCGCGCAGCGGGCCCCAAGCGCACCGAGGCCCCGCGAAGCGGGGCCGAGAACACCGCCATGGTAGCACCCGGGGAGGGAGGTTCCGTTTCCGGCTTGAGTCGATTTCCAGGAATTCGACACATCCAGGGTCGATTTCCAGGATTTCGACCGATGGGCTAAACCCGGCCCGCGAAGCGGGCCCCAAGCGCACCGAGGCCCCGCGAAGCGGGGCCGAGAACACCGCCATGGTAGCACCCGGGGAGGGAGGTTCCGTTTCCGGCTTGAGTCGATTTCCAGGAATTCGACACATCCAAGGTCGATTTCCAGGATTTCGACCGATGGGCTAAACCTGGCCCGCGAAGCGGGCCCCAAGCGCACCGAGGCCCCGCGAAGCGGGGCCGAGAACACCGCCATGGTACCACCCGGGGAGGGAGGTTCGGTTTCCGGCTTGAGTCGATTTCCAGGAATTCGACCCCATCCAAGGTCGATTTCCAGGATTTCGACCGATGGGCTAAACCTGGCCCGCGCAGCGGGCCCCAAGCACACCGAGGCCCCGCGGAGCGGGGCCGAGAACACCGCCATGGTAGCACCCGGGGAGGGAGGTTCGGTTCCCGGCTTGAGTCGATTTCCAGGAATTCGACCCCATCCAAGGTCCATTTCCAGGATTCCGACCGATGGGCTAAACCTGGCCCGCGCAGCGGGCCCCAAGCGCACCGAGGCCCCGCGAAGCGGGGCCGAGTACCGCCATGGTAGCACCCGGGGAGGGAGGTTCGGTTCCCGGCTTGAGTCGATTTCCAGGAATTCGACACATCCAGGGTCGATTTCCAGGATTTCGACCGATGGGCTAACGCGAAGCGGGCCCCAAGCGCACCGAGGCCCCGCGAAGCGGGGCCGAGTACCGCCATGATAGCACCCGGGGAGGGAGGTTCGGTTCCCGGCTTGAGTCGATTTCCAGGAATTCGACCCCATCCAAGGTCCATTTCCAGGATTCCGACCGATGGGCTAAACCTGGCCCGCGCAGCGGGCCCCAAGCGCACCGAGGCCCCGCGAAGCGGGGCCGAGTACCGCCATGGTAGCACCCGGGGAGGGAGGTTCGGTTCCCGGCTTGAGTCGATTTCCAGGAATTCGACCCCATCCAAGGTCGATTTCCAGGATTTCGACCGATGGGCTAAACCTGGCCCGCGCAGCGGGCCCCAAGCGCACCGAGGCCCCGCGGAGCGGAGCCGAGAACACCGCCATGGTAGCACCCGGGGAGGGAGGTTCCGTTCCCGGCTTGAGTCGATTTCCAGGAATTCGACCCCATCCAAGGTGCATTTCCAGGATTCCGACCGATGGGCTAAACCTGGCCCGCGCAGCGGGCCCAAAGCGCACAGAGGCCCCGCGAAGCGGGGCCGAGTACCGCCATGGTAGCACCCGGGGAGGGAGGTTCGGTTCCCGGCTTGAGTCGATTTCCAGGAATTCGACCCCATCCAAGGTCGATTTCCAGGATTTCGACCGATGGGCTAAACCTGGCCCGCGCAGCGGGCCCCAAGCGCACCGAGGCCCCGCGGAGCGGGGCCGAGAACACCGCCATGGTAGCACCCGGGGAGGGAAGTTCGGTTCCCGGCTTGAGTCGATTTCCAGGAATTCGACCCCATCCAAGGTCGATTTCCAGGATTTCGACCGATGGGCTAAACCTGGCCCGCGCAGCGGGCCCCAAGCGCACCGAGGCCCCGCGGAGCGGGGCCGAGAACACCGCCATGGTAGCACCCGGGGAGGGAGGTTCGGTTCCCGGCTTGAGTCGATTTCCAGGAATTCGACACATCCAGGGTCGATTTCCAGGATTTCGACCGATGGGCTAAACCCGGCCCGCGAAGCGGGCCCCAAGCGCACCGAGGCCCCGCGAAGCGGGGCCGAGAACACCGCCATGGTAGCACCCGGGGAGGGAGGTTCCGTTTCCGGCTTGAGTCGATTTCCAGGAATTCGACACATCCAGGGTCGATTTCCAGGATTTCGACCGATGGGCCAAACCTGGCCCGCGCAGCGGGCCCCAAGCGCACCGAGGCCCCGCGAAGCGGGGCCGAGAACACCGCCATGGTAGCACCCGGGGAGGGAGGTTCCGTTTCCGGCTTGAGTCGATTTCCAGGAATTCGACACATCCAGGGTCGATTTCCAGGATTTCGACCGATGGGCTAAACCCGGCCCGCGAAGCGGGCCCCAAGCGCACCGAGGCCCCGCGAAGCGGGGCCGAGAACACCGCCATGGTAGCACCCGGGGAGGGAGGTTCCGTTTCCGGCTTGAGTCGATTTCCAGGAATTCGACACATCCAAGGTCGATTTCCAGGATTTCGACCGATGGGCTAAACCTGGCCCGCGAAGCGGGCCCCAAGCGCACCGAGGCCCCGCGAAGCGGGGCCGAGAACACCGCCATGGTACCACCCGGGGAGGGAGGTTCGGTTTCCGGCTTGAGTCGATTTCCAGGAATTCGACCCCATCCAAGGTCGATTTCCAGGATTTCGACCGATGGGCTAAACCTGGCCCGCGCAGCGGGCCCCAAGCACACCGAGGCCCCGCGGAGCGGGGCCGAGAACACCGCCATGGTAGCACCCGGGGAGGGAGGTTCGGTTCCCGGCTTGAGTCGATTTCCAGGAATTCGACCCCATCCAAGGTCCATTTCCAGGATTTCGACCGATGGGCTAAACCTGGCCCGCGCAGCGGGCCCCAAGCGCACCGAGGCCCCGCGAAGCGGGGCCGAGAACACCGCCATGGTAGCACCCGGGGAGGGAGGTTCCGTTCCCGGCTTGAGTCGATTTCCAGGAATTCGACCCCATCCAAGGTCCATTTCCAGGATTTCGACCGATGGGCTAAACCTGGCCCGCGCAGCGGGCCCCAAGTGCACCGAGGCCCCGCGAAGCGGGGCCGAGTACCGCCATGGTAGCACCCGGGGAGGGAGGTTCGGTTCCCGGCTTGAGTCGATTTCCAGGAATTCGACCCCATCCAAGGTCGATTTCCAGGATTTCGACCGATGGGCTAAACCTGGCCCGCGCAGCGGGCCCCAAGCGCACCGAGGCCCCGCGAAGCGGGGCCGAGTACCGCCATGGTAGCACCCGGGGAGGGAGGTTCGGTTCCCGGCTTGAGTCGATTTCCAGGAATTCTACCCCATCCAAGGTCGATTTCCAGGATTTCGACCGATGGGCTAAACCTGGCCTGCACAGCGGGCCCCAAGCGCACCGAGGCCCCGCGGAGCGGGGCCGAGAACACCGCCATGGTAGCACCCGGGGAGGGAGGTTCCGTTCCCGGCCTGAGTCGATTTCCAGGAATTCGACCCCATCCAAGGTCCGTTTCCAGGATTTCGACCGATGGGCTAAACCTGGCCCGCGCAGCGGGCCCCAAGCACACCGAGGCCCCGCGAAGCGGGGCCGAGAACACCGCCATGGTACCACCCGGGGAGGGAGGTTCGGTTCCCGGCTTGAGTCAATTTCCAGGAATTCGACCCCATCCAAAGGTCGATTTCCAGGATTTCGACCGATGGGCTAAACCTGGCCCGCGCAGCGGGCCCCAAGCGCACGAGGCCCCGCGAAGCGGGGCCCAGTACCGCCATGGTAGCACCCGGGGAGGGAGGTTCGGTTCCCGGCTTGAGTCGATTTCCAGGAATTCGACCCCATCCAAGGTCCATTTCCAGGATTTCGACCGATGGGCTAAACCTGGCCCGCGAAGCGGGCCCCAAGCACACCGAGGCCCCGCGAAGCGGGGCCGAGAACACCTCCATGGTACCACCCGGGGAGGGAGGTTCGGTTCCCGGCTTGAGTCGATTTCCAGGAATTCGACCCCATCCAAGGTCCATTTCCAGGAATTCGACCGATGGGCTAAACCTGGCCCGCGCAGCGGGCCCCAAGCGCACCGAGGCCCCGCGAAGCGGGGCCGAGTACCGCCATGGTAGCACCCGGGGAGGGAGGTTCGGTTCCCGGCTTGAGTCGATTTCCAGGAATTCGACCCAATCCAAGGTCGATTTCCAGGATTTCGACCGATGGGCTAAACCTGGCCCGCGCAGCGGGCCCCAAGTGCACCGAGGCCCCGCGAAGCGGGGCCGAGAACACCGCCATGGTAGCACCCGGGGTGGGAGGTTCGGTTCCCGGCTTGAGTCGATTTCCAGGAATTCGACCCCATCCAAGGTCCATTTCCAGGATTTCGACCGATGGGCTAAACCTGGCCCGCGAAGCGGGCCCCAAGCACACCGAGGCCCCGCGAAGCGGGGCCGAGAACACCGCCATGGTAGCACCCGGGGTGGGAGGTTCGGTTCCCGGCTTGAGTAGTTTTCCAGGAATTCGACCACATCCAAGGTCGATTTCCAGGATTTCGACCGATGGGCTAAACCTGGCCCGCGCAGCGGGCCCCAAGCGCACCGAGGCCCCGCGAAGCGGGGCCAAGTACCGCCATGGTAGCACCCGGGGAGGGAGGTTCGGTTCCCGGCTTGAGTCGATTTCCAGGAATTCGACCCCATCCAAGGTCCATTTCCAGGATTTCGACCGATGGGCTAAACCTGGCCCGCGAAGCGGGCCCCAAGCACACCGAGGCCCCGCGAAGCGGGGCCGAGAACACCGCCATGGTACCACCCGGGGAGGGAGGTTCGGTTCCCGGCTTGAGTCGATTTCCAGGAATTCGACCCCATCCAAGGTCCATTTCCAGGATTTCGACCGATGGGCTAAACCCGGCCCGCGCAGCGGGCCCCAAGCGCACCGAGGCCCCGCGAAGCGGGGCCGAGAACACCGCCATGGTGCCACCCGGGGAGGGAGGTTCGGTTCCCGGCTTGAGTCGATTTCCAGGAATTCGACCCCATCCAAGGTCCATTTCCAGGATTTCGACCGATGGGCTAAACCTGGCCCGCGAAGCGGGCCCCAAGCGCACCGAGGCCCCGCGAAGCGGGGCCGAGAACACCGCCATGGTACCACCCGGGGAGGGAGGTTCGGTTCCCGGCTTGAGTCGATTTCCAGGAATTCGACCCCATCCAAGGTCCGTTTCCAGGATTTCGACCGATGGGCTAAACCTGGCCCGCGCAGCGGGCCCCAAGCGCACCGAGGCCCCGCGAAGCGGGGCCGAGAACACCGCCATGGTACCACCCGGGGAGGGAGGTTCGGTTCCCGGCTTGAGTCGATTTCCAGGAATTCGACCCCATCCAAGGTCCATTTCCAGGATTTCGACCGATGGGCTAAACCTGGCCCGCGAAGCGGGCCCCAAGCACACCGAGGCCCCGCGAAGCGGTGCCGAGAACACCGCCATGGTACCACCCGGGGAGGGAGGTTCGGTTCCCGGCTTGAGTCGATTTCCAGGAATTCGACCCCATCCAAGGTCGATTTCCAGGATTTCGACTAAACCTGGCCCGCGCAGCGGGCCCCAAGTGCACCGAGGCCCCGCGAAGCGGGGCCGAGAACACCGCCATGGTAGCACCCGGGGAGGGAGGTTCCGTTCCCGGCCTGAGTCGATTTCCAGGAATTCGACCCCATCCAAGGTCCGTTTCCAGGATTTCGACCGATGGGCTAAACCTGGCCCGCGCAGCGGGCCCCAAGCGCACCGAGGCCCCGCGAAGCGGGGCCGAGTACCGCCATAGTAGCACCCGGGGAGGGAGGTTCGGTTCCCGGCTTGAGTCGATTTCCAGGAATTCGACCCCATCCAAGGTCGATTTCCAGGATTTCGACCGATGGGCTAAACCTGGCCCGCGCAGCGGGCCCCAAGCGCACCGAGGCCCCGCGAAGCGGGGCCGAGTACCGCCATGGTAGCACCCGGGGAGGGAGGTTCGGTTCCCGGCTTGAGTCGATTTCCAGGAATTCGACCCCATCCAAGGTCGATTTCCAGGATTTCGACCGATGGGCTAAACCTGGCCCGCGCAGCGGGCCCCAAGCACACCGAGGCCCCGCGGAGCGGGGCCGAGAACACCGCCATGGTAGCACCCGGGGAGGGAGGTTCCGTTCCCGGCTTGAGTCGATTTCCAGGAATTCGACCCCATCCAAGGTCCATTTCCAGGATTTCGACCGATGGGCTAAACCTGGCCCGCGCAGCGGGCCCCAAGTGCACCGAGGCCCCGCGAAGCGGGGCCGAGTACCGCCATGGTAGCACCCGGGGAGGGAGGTTCGGTTCCCGGCTTGAGTCGATTTCCAGGAATTCGACCCCATCCAAGGTCGATTTCCAGGATTTCGACCGATGGGCTAAACCTGGCCCGCGCAGCGGGCCCCAAGCGCACCGAGGCCCCGCGAAGCGGGGCCGAGTACCGCCATGGTAGCACCCGGGGAGGGAGGTTCGGTTCCCGGCTTGAGTCGATTTCCAGGAATTCTACCCCATCCAAGGTCGATTTCCAGGATTTCGACCGATGGGCTAAACCTGGCCTGCACAGCGGGCCCCAAGCGCACCGAGGCCCCGCGGAGCGGGGCCGAGAACACCGCCATGGTAGCACCCGGGGAGGGAGGTTCCGTTCCCGGCCTGAGTCGATTTCCAGGAATTCGACCCCATCCAAGGTCCGTTTCCAGGATTTCGACCGATGGGCTAAACCTGGCCCGCGCAGCGGGCCCCAAGCACACCGAGGCCCCGCGAAGCGGGGCCGAGAACACCGCCATGGTACCACCCGGGGAGGGAGGTTCGGTTCCCGGCTTGAGTCAATTTCCAGGAATTCGACCCCATCCAAAGGTCGATTTCCAGGATTTCGACCGATGGGCTAAACCTGGCCCGCGCAGCGGGCCCCAAGCGCACGAGGCCCCGCGAAGCGGGGCCCAGTACCGCCATGGTAGCACCCGGGGAGGGAGGTTCGGTTCCCGGCTTGAGTCGATTTCCAGGAATTCGACCCCATCCAAGGTCCATTTCCAGGATTTCGACCGATGGGCTAAACCTGGCCCGCGAAGCGGGCCCCAAGCACACCGAGGCCCCGCGAAGCGGGGCCGAGAACACCTCCATGGTACCACCCGGGGAGGGAGGTTCGGTTCCCGGCTTGAGTCGATTTCCAGGAATTCGACCCCATCCAAGGTCCATTTCCAGGAATTCGACCGATGGGCTAAACCTGGCCCGCGCAGCGGGCCCCAAGCGCACCGAGGCCCCGCGAAGCGGGGCCGAGTACCGCCATGGTAGCACCCGGGGAGGGAGGTTCGGTTCCCGGCTTGAGTCGATTTCCAGGAATTCGACCCCATCCAAGGTCGATTTCCAGGATTTCGACCGATGGGCTAAACCTGGCCCGCGCAGCGGGCCCCAAGTGCACCGAGGCCCCGCGAAGCGGGGCCGAGTACCGCCATGGTAGCACCCGGGGAGGGAGGTTCGGTTCCCGGCTTGAGTCGATTTCCAGGAATTCGACCCCATCCAAGGTCCATTTCCAGGATTTCGACCGATGGGCTAAACCTGGCCCGCGAAGCGGGCCCCAAGCACACCGAGGCCCCGCGAAGCGGGGCCGAGAACACCGCCATGGTAGCACCCGGGGTGGGAGGTTCGGTTCCCGGCTTGAGTAGTTTTCCAGGAATTCGACCACATCCAAGGTCGATTTCCAGGATTTCGACCGATGGGCTAAACCTGGCCCGCGCAGCGGGCCCCAAGCGCACCGAGGCCCCGCGAAGCGGGGCCAAGTACCGCCATGGTAGCACCCGGGGAGGGAGGTTCGGTTCCCGGCTTGAGTCGATTTCCAGGAATTCGACCCCATCCAAGGTCCATTTCCAGGATTTCGACCGATGGGCTAAACCTGGCCCGCGAAGCGGGCCCCAAGCACACCGAGGCCCCGCGAAGCGGGGCCGAGAACACCGCCATGGTACCACCCGGGGAGGGAGGTTCGGTTCCCGGCTTGAGTCGATTTCCAGGAATTCGACCCCATCCAAGGTCCATTTCCAGGATTTCGACCGATGGGCTAAACCCGGCCCGCGCAGCGGGCCCCAAGCGCACCGAGGCCCCGCGAAGCGGGGCCGAGAACACCGCCATGGTGCCACCCGGGGAGGGAGGTTCGGTTCCCGGCTTGAGTCGATTTCCAGGAATTCGACCCCATCCAAGGTCCATTTCCAGGATTTCGACCGATGGGCTAAACCTGGCCCGCGAAGCGGGCCCCAAGCGCACAGAGGCCCCGCGAAGCGGGGCCGAGAACACCGCCATGGTACCACCCGGGGAGGGAGGTTCGGTTCCCGGCTTGAGTCGATTTCCAGGAATTCGACCCCATCCAAGGTCCGTTTCCAGGATTTCGACCGATGGGCTAAACCTGGCCCGCGCAGCGGGCCCCAAGCGCACCGAGGCCCCGCGAAGCGGGGCCGAGAACACCGCCATGGTACCACCCGGGGAGGGAGGTTCGGTTCCCGGCTTGAGTCGATTTCCAGGAATTCGACCCCATCCAAGGTCCATTTCCAGGATTTCGACCGATGGGCTAAACCTGGCCCGCGAAGCGGGCCCCAAGCACACCGAGGCCCCGCGAAGCGGTGCCGAGAACACCGCCATGGTACCACCCGGGGAGGGAGGTTCGGTTCCCGGCTTGAGTCGATTTCCAGGAATTCGACCCCATCCAAGGTCGATTTCCAGGATTTCGACTAAACCTGGCCCGCGCAGCGGGCCCCAAGTGCACCGAGGCCCCGCGAAGCGGGGCCGAGAACACCGCCATGGTAGCACCCGGGGAGGGAGGTTCCGTTCCCGGCCTGAGTCGATTTCCAGGAATTCGACCCCATCCAAGGTCCGTTTCCAGGATTTCGACCGATGGGCTAAACCTGGCCCGCGCAGCGGGCCCCAAGCGCACCGAGGCCCCGCGAAGCGGGGCCGAGTACCGCCATAGTAGCACCCGGGGAGGGAGGTTCGGTTCCCGGCTTGAGTCGATTTCCAGGAATTCGACCCCATCCAAGGTCGATTTCCAGGATTTCGACCGATGGGCTAAACCTGGCCCGCGCAGCGGGCCCCAAGCGCACCGAGGCCCCGCGAAGCGGGGCCGAGTACCGCCATGGTAGCACCCGGGGAGGGAGGTTCGGTTCCCGGCTTGAGTCGATTTCCAGGAATTCGACCCCATCCAAGGTCGATTTCCAGGATTTCGACCGATGGGCTAAACCTGGCCCGCGCAGCGGGCCCCAAGCACACCGAGGCCCCGCGGAGCGGGGCCGAGAACACCGCCATGGTAGCACCCGGGGAGGGAGGTTCGGTTCCCGGCTTGAGTCGATTTCCAGGAATTCGACCCCATCCAAGGTCCATTTCCAGGATTTCGACCGATGGGCTAAACCTGGCCCGCGCAGCGGGCCCCAAGCGCACCGAGGCCCCGCGAAGCGGGGCCGAGAACACCGCCATGGTAGCACCCGGGGAGGGAGGTTCCGTTCCCGGCTTGAGTCGATTTCCAGGAATTCGACCCCATCCAAGGTCCATTTCCAGGATTTCGACCGATGGGCTAAACCTGGCCCGCGCAGCGGGCCCCAAGTGCACCGAGGCCCCGCGAAGCGGGGCCGAGTACCGCCATGGTAGCACCCGGGGAGGGAGGTTCGGTTCCCGGCTTGAGTCGATTTCCAGGAATTCGACCCCATCCAAGGTCGATTTCCAGGATTTCGACCGATGGGCTAAACCTGGCCCGCGCAGCGGGCCCCAAGCGCACCGAGGCCCCGCGAAGCGGGGCCGAGTACCGCCATGGTAGCACCCGGGGAGGGAGGTTCGGTTCCCGGCTTGAGTCGATTTCCAGGAATTCTACCCCATCCAAGGTCGATTTCCAGGATTTCGACCGATGGGCTAAACCTGGCCTGCACAGCGGGCCCCAAGCGCACCGAGGCCCCGCGGAGCGGGGCCGAGAACACCGCCATGGTAGCACCCGGGGAGGGAGGTTCCGTTCCCGGCCTGAGTCGATTTCCAGGAATTCGACCCCATCCAAGGTCCGTTTCCAGGATTTCGACCGATGGGCTAAACCTGGCCCGCGCAGCGGGCCCCAAGCACACCGAGGCCCCGCGAAGCGGGGCCGAGAACACCGCCATGGTACCACCCGGGGAGGGAGGTTCGGTTCCCGGCTTGAGTCAATTTCCAGGAATTCGACCCCATCCAAAGGTCGATTTCCAGGATTTCGACCGATGGGCTAAACCTGGCCCGCGCAGCGGGCCCCAAGCGCACGAGGCCCCGCGAAGCGGGGCCCAGTACCGCCATGGTAGCACCCGGGGAGGGAGGTTCGGTTCCCGGCTTGAGTCGATTTCCAGGAATTCGACCCCATCCAAGGTCCATTTCCAGGATTTCGACCGATGGGCTAAACCTGGCCCGCGAAGCGGGCCCCAAGCACACCGAGGCCCCGCGAAGCGGGGCCGAGAACACCTCCATGGTACCACCCGGGGAGGGAGGTTCGGTTCCCGGCTTGAGTCGATTTCCAGGAATTCGACCCCATCCAAGGTCCATTTCCAGGAATTCGACCGATGGGCTAAACCTGGCCCGCGCAGCGGGCCCCAAGCGCACCGAGGCCCCGCGAAGCGGGGCCGAGTACCGCCATGGTAGCACCCGGGGAGGGAGGTTCGGTTCCCGGCTTGAGTCGATTTCCAGGAATTCGACCCCATCCAAGGTCGATTTCCAGGATTTCGACCGATGGGCTAAACCTGGCCCGCGCAGCGGGCCCCAAGTGCACCGAGGCCCCGCGAAGCGGGGCCGAGTACCGCCATGGTAGCACCCGGGGAGGGAGGTTCGGTTCCCGGCTTGAGTCGATTTCCAGGAATTCGACCCCATCCAAGGTCCATTTCCAGGATTTCGACCGATGGGCTAAACCTGGCCCGCGAAGCGGGCCCCAAGCACACCGAGGCCCCGCGAAGCGGGGCCGAGAACACCGCCATGGTAGCACCCGGGGTGGGAGGTTCGGTTCCCGGCTTGAGTAGTTTTCCAGGAATTCGACCACATCCAAGGTCGATTTCCAGGATTTCGACCGATGGGCTAAACCTGGCCCGCGCAGCGGGCCCCAAGCGCACCGAGGCCCCGCGAAGCGGGGCCAAGTACCGCCATGGTGCCACCCGGGGAGGGAGGTTCGGTTCCCGGCTTGAGTCGATTTCCAGGAATTCGACCCCATCCAAGGTCCATTTCCAGGATTTCGACCGATGGGCTAAACCTGGCCCGCGAAGCGGGCCCCAAGCGCACCGAGGCCCCGCGAAGCGGGGCCGAGAACACCGCCATGGTACCACCCGGGGAGGGAGGTTCGGTTCCCGGCTTGAGTCGATTTCCAGGAATTCGACCCCATCCAAGGTCCGTTTCCAGGATTTCGACCGATGGGCTAAACCTGGCCCGCGCAGCGGGCCCCAAGCGCACCGAGGCCCCGCGAAGCGGGGCCGAGAACACCGCCATGGTACCACCCGGGGAGGGAGGTTCGGTTCCCGGCTTGAGTCGATTTCCAGGAATTCGACCCCATCCAAGGTCCATTTCCAGGATTTCGACCGATGGGCTAAACCTGGCCCGCGAAGCGGGCCCCAAGCACACCGAGGCCCCGCGAAGCGGTGCCGAGAACACCGCCATGGTACCACCCGGGGAGGGAGGTTCGGTTCCCGGCTTGAGTCGATTTCCAGGAATTCGACCCCATCCAAGGTCGATTTCCAGGATTTCGACTAAACCTGGCCCGCGCAGCGGGCCCCAAGTGCACCGAGGCCCCGCGAAGCGGGGCCGAGAACACCGCCATGGTAGCACCCGGGGAGGGAGGTTCCGTTCCCGGCCTGAGTCGATTTCCAGGAATTCGACCCCATCCAAGGTCCGTTTCCAGGATTTCGACCGATGGGCTAAACCTGGCCCGCGCAGCGGGCCCCAAGCGCACCGAGGCCCCGCGAAGCGGGGCCGAGTACCGCCATAGTAGCACCCGGGGAGGGAGGTTCGGTTCCCGGCTTGAGTCGATTTCCAGGAATTCGACCCCATCCAAGGTCGATTTCCAGGATTTCGACCGATGGGCTAAACCTGGCCCGCGCAGCGGGCCCCAAGCGCACCGAGGCCCCGCGAAGCGGGGCCGAGTACCGCCATGGTAGCACCCGGGGAGGGAGGTTCGGTTCCCGGCTTGAGTCGATTTCCAGGAATTCGACCCCATCCAAGGTCGATTTCCAGGATTTCGACCGATGGGCTAAACCTGGCCCGCGCAGCGGGCCCCAAGCACACCGAGGCCCCGCGGAGCGGGGCCGAGAACACCGCCATGGTAGCACCCGGGGAGGGAGGTTCGGTTCCCGGCTTGAGTCGATTTCCAGGAATTCGACCCCATCCAAGGTCCATTTCCAGGATTTCGACCGATGGGCTAAACCTGGCCCGCGCAGCGGGCCCCAAGCGCACCGAGGCCCCGCGAAGCGGGGCCGAGAACACCGCCATGGTAGCACCCGGGGAGGGAGGTTCCGTTCCCGGCTTGAGTCGATTTCCAGGAATTCGACCCCATCCAAGGTCCATTTCCAGGATTTCGACCGATGGGCTAAACCTGGCCCGCGCAGCGGGCCCCAAGTGCACCGAGGCCCCGCGAAGCGGGGCCGAGTACCGCCATGGTAGCACCCGGGGAGGGAGGTTCGGTTCCCGGCTTGAGTCGATTTCCAGGAATTCGACCCCATCCAAGGTCGATTTCCAGGATTTCGACCGATGGGCTAAACCTGGCCCGCGCAGCGGGCCCCAAGCGCACCGAGGCCCCGCGAAGCGGGGCCGAGTACCGCCATGGTAGCACCCGGGGAGGGAGGTTCGGTTCCCGGCTTGAGTCGATTTCCAGGAATTCTACCCCATCCAAGGTCGATTTCCAGGATTTCGACCGATGGGCTAAACCTGGCCTGCACAGCGGGCCCCAAGCGCACCGAGGCCCCGCGGAGCGGGGCCGAGAACACCGCCATGGTAGCACCCGGGGAGGGAGGTTCCGTTCCCGGCCTGAGTCGATTTCCAGGAATTCGACCCCATCCAAGGTCCGTTTCCAGGATTTCGACCGATGGGCTAAACCTGGCCCGCGCAGCGGGCCCCAAGCACACCGAGGCCCCGCGAAGCGGGGCCGAGAACACCGCCATGGTACCACCCGGGGAGGGAGGTTCGGTTCCCGGCTTGAGTCAATTTCCAGGAATTCGACCCCATCCAAAGGTCGATTTCCAGGATTTCGACCGATGGGCTAAACCTGGCCCGCGCAGCGGGCCCCAAGCGCACGAGGCCCCGCGAAGCGGGGCCCAGTACCGCCATGGTAGCACCCGGGGAGGGAGGTTCGGTTCCCGGCTTGAGTCGATTTCCAGGAATTCGACCCCATCCAAGGTCCATTTCCAGGATTTCGACCGATGGGCTAAACCTGGCCCGCGAAGCGGGCCCCAAGCACACCGAGGCCCCGCGAAGCGGGGCCGAGAACACCTCCATGGTACCACCCGGGGAGGGAGGTTCGGTTCCCGGCTTGAGTCGATTTCCAGGAATTCGACCCCATCCAAGGTCCATTTCCAGGAATTCGACCGATGGGCTAAACCTGGCCCGCGCAGCGGGCCCCAAGCGCACCGAGGCCCCGCGAAGCGGGGCCGAGTACCGCCATGGTAGCACCCGGGGAGGGAGGTTCGGTTCCCGGCTTGAGTCGATTTCCAGGAATTCGACCCCATCCAAGGTCGATTTCCAGGATTTCGACCGATGGGCTAAACCTGGCCCGCGCAGCGGGCCCCAAGTGCACCGAGGCCCCGCGAAGCGGGGCCGAGTACCGCCATGGTAGCACCCGGGGAGGGAGGTTCGGTTCCCGGCTTGAGTCGATTTCCAGGAATTCGACCCCATCCAAGGTCCATTTCCAGGATTTCGACTAAACCTGGCCCGCGCAGCGGGCCCCAAGTGCACCGAGGCCCCGCGAAGCGGGGCCGAGAACACCGCCATGGTAGCACCCGGGGAGGGAGGTTCCGTTCCCGGCCTGAGTCGATTTCCAGGAATTCGACCCCATCCAAGGTCCGTTTCCAGGATTTCGACCGATGGGCTAAACCTGGCCCGCGCAGCGGGCCCCAAGCGCACCGAGGCCCCGCGAAGCGGGGCCGAGTACCGCCATAGTAGCACCCGGGGAGGGAGGTTCGGTTCCCGGCTTGAGTCGATTTCCAGGAATTCGACCCCATCCAAGGTCGATTTCCAGGATTTCGACCGATGGGCTAAACCTGGCCCGCGCAGCGGGCCCCAAGCGCACCGAGGCCCCGCGAAGCGGGGCCGAGTACCGCCATGGTAGCACCCGGGGAGGGAGGTTCGGTTCCCGGCTTGAGTCGATTTCCAGGAATTCGACCCCATCCAAGGTCGATTTCCAGGATTTCGACCGATGGGCTAAACCTGGCCCGCGCAGCGGGCCCCAAGCACACCGAGGCCCCGCGGAGCGGGGCCGAGAACACCGCCATGGTAGCACCCGGGGAGGGAGGTTCGGTTCCCGGCTTGAGTCGATTTCCAGGAATTCGACCCCATCCAAGGTCCATTTCCAGGATTTCGACCGATGGGCTAAACCTGGCCCGCGCAGCGGGCCCCAAGCGCACCGAGGCCCCGCGAAGCGGGGCCGAGAACACCGCCATGGTAGCACCCGGGGAGGGAGGTTCCGTTCCCGGCTTGAGTCGATTTCCAGGAATTCGACCCCATCCAAGGTCCATTTCCAGGATTTCGACCGATGGGCTAAACCTGGCCCGCGCAGCGGGCCCCAAGTGCACCGAGGCCCCGCGAAGCGGGGCCGAGTACCGCCATGGTAGCACCCGGGGAGGGAGGTTCGGTTCCCGGCTTGAGTCGATTTCCAGGAATTCGACCCCATCCAAGGTCGATTTCCAGGATTTCGACCGATGGGCTAAACCTGGCCCGCGCAGCGGGCCCCAAGCGCACCGAGGCCCCGCGAAGCGGGGCCGAGTACCGCCATGGTAGCACCCGGGGAGGGAGGTTCGGTTCCCGGCTTGAGTCGATTTCCAGGAATTCTACCCCATCCAAGGTCGATTTCCAGGATTTCGACCGATGGGCTAAACCTGGCCTGCACAGCGGGCCCCAAGCGCACCGAGGCCCCGCGGAGCGGGGCCGAGAACACCGCCATGGTAGCACCCGGGGAGGGAGGTTCCGTTCCCGGCCTGAGTCGATTTCCAGGAATTCGACCCCATCCAAGGTCCGTTTCCAGGATTTCGACCGATGGGCTAAACCTGGCCCGCGCAGCGGGCCCCAAGCACACCGAGGCCCCGCGAAGCGGGGCCGAGAACACCGCCATGGTACCACCCGGGGAGGGAGGTTCGGTTCCCGGCTTGAGTCAATTTCCAGGAATTCGACCCCATCCAAAGGTCGATTTCCAGGATTTCGACCGATGGGCTAAACCTGGCCCGCGCAGCGGGCCCCAAGCGCACGAGGCCCCGCGAAGCGGGGCCCAGTACCGCCATGGTAGCACCCGGGGAGGGAGGTTCGGTTCCCGGCTTGAGTCGATTTCCAGGAATTCGACCCCATCCAAGGTCCATTTCCAGGATTTCGACCGATGGGCTAAACCTGGCCCGCGAAGCGGGCCCCAAGCACACCGAGGCCCCGCGAAGCGGGGCCGAGAACACCTCCATGGTACCACCCGGGGAGGGAGGTTCGGTTCCCGGCTTGAGTCGATTTCCAGGAATTCGACCCCATCCAAGGTCCATTTCCAGGAATTCGACCGATGGGCTAAACCTGGCCCGCGCAGCGGGCCCCAAGCGCACCGAGGCCCCGCGAAGCGGGGCCGAGTACCGCCATGGTAGCACCCGGGGAGGGAGGTTCGGTTCCCGGCTTGAGTCGATTTCCAGGAATTCGACCCCATCCAAGGTCGATTTCCAGGATTTCGACCGATGGGCTAAACCTGGCCCGCGCAGCGGGCCCCAAGTGCACCGAGGCCCCGCGAAGCGGGGCCGAGTACCGCCATGGTAGCACCCGGGGAGGGAGGTTCGGTTCCCGGCTTGAGTCGATTTCCAGGAATTCGACCCCATCCAAGGTCCATTTCCAGGATTTCGACCGATGGGCTAAACCTGGCCCGCGAAGCGGGCCCCAAGCACACCGAGGCCCCGCGAAGCGGGGCCGAGAACACCGCCATGGTAGCACCCGGGGTGGGAGGTTCGGTTCCCGGCTTGAGTAGTTTTCCAGGAATTCGACCACATCCAAGGTCGATTTCCAGGATTTCGACCGATGGGCTAAACCTGGCCCGCGCAGCGGGCCCCAAGCGCACCGAGGCCCCGCGAAGCGGGGCCAAGTACCGCCATGGTGCCACCCGGGGAGGGAGGTTCGGTTCCCGGCTTGAGTCGATTTCCAGGAATTCGACCCCATCCAAGGTCCATTTCCAGGATTTCGACCGATGGGCTAAACCTGGCCCGCGAAGCGGGCCCCAAGCGCACCGAGGCCCCGCGAAGCGGGGCCGAGAACACCGCCATGGTACCACCCGGGGAGGGAGGTTCGGTTCCCGGCTTGAGTCGATTTCCAGGAATTCGACCCCATCCAAGGTCCGTTTCCAGGATTTCGACCGATGGGCTAAACCTGGCCCGCGCAGCGGGCCCCAAGCGCACCGAGGCCCCGCGAAGCGGGGCCGAGAACACCGCCATGGTACCACCCGGGGAGGGAGGTTCGGTTCCCGGCTTGAGTCGATTTCCAGGAATTCGACCCCATCCAAGGTCCATTTCCAGGATTTCGACCGATGGGCTAAACCTGGCCCGCGAAGCGGGCCCCAAGCACACCGAGGCCCCGCGAAGCGGTGCCGAGAACACCGCCATGGTACCACCCGGGGAGGGAGGTTCGGTTCCCGGCTTGAGTCGATTTCCAGGAATTCGACCCCATCCAAGGTCGATTTCCAGGATTTCGACTAAACCTGGCCCGCGCAGCGGGCCCCAAGTGCACCGAGGCCCCGCGAAGCGGGGCCGAGAACACCGCCATGGTAGCACCCGGGGAGGGAGGTTCCGTTCCCGGCCTGAGTCGATTTCCAGGAATTCGACCCCATCCAAGGTCCGTTTCCAGGATTTCGACCGATGGGCTAAACCTGGCCCGCGCAGCGGGCCCCAAGCGCACCGAGGCCCCGCGAAGCGGGGCCGAGTACCGCCATAGTAGCACCCGGGGAGGGAGGTTCGGTTCCCGGCTTGAGTCGATTTCCAGGAATTCGACCCCATCCAAGGTCGATTTCCAGGATTTCGACCGATGGGCTAAACCTGGCCCGCGCAGCGGGCCCCAAGCGCACCGAGGCCCCGCGAAGCGGGGCCGAGTACCGCCATGGTAGCACCCGGGGAGGGAGGTTCGGTTCCCGGCTTGAGTCGATTTCCAGGAATTCGACCCCATCCAAGGTCGATTTCCAGGATTTCGACCGATGGGCTAAACCTGGCCGGCGCAGCGGGCCCCAAGCACACCGAGGCCCCGCGGAGCGGGGCCGAGAACACCGCCATGGTAGCACCCGGGGAGGGAGGTTCGGTTCCCGGCTTGAGTCGATTTCCAGGAATTCGACCCCATCCAAGGTCCATTTCCAGGATTTCGACCGATGGGCTAAACCTGGCCCGCGCAGCGGGCCCCAAGCGCACCGAGGCCCCGCGAAGCGGGGCCGAGAACACCGCCATGGTAGCACCCGGGGAGGGAGGTTCCGTTCCCGGCTTGAGTCGATTTCCAGGAATTCGACCCCATCCAAGGTCCATTTCCAGGATTTCGACCGATGGGCTAAACCTGGCCCGCGCAGCGGGCCCCAAGTGCACCGAGGCCCCGCGAAGCGGGGCCGAGTACCGCCATGGTAGCACCCGGGGAGGGAGGTTCGGTTCCCGGCTTGAGTCGATTTCCAGGAATTCGACCCCATCCAAGGTCGATTTCCAGGATTTCGACCGATGGGCTAAACCTGGCCCGCGCAGCGGGCCCCAAGCGCACCGAGGCCCCGCGAAGCGGGGCCGAGTACCGCCATGGTAGCACCCGGGGAGGGAGGTTCGGTTCCCGGCTTGAGTCGATTTCCAGGAATTCTACCCCATCCAAGGTCGATTTCCAGGATTTCGACCGATGGGCTAAACCTGGCCTGCACAGCGGGCCCCAAGCGCACCGAGGCCCCGCGGAGCGGGGCCGAGAACACCGCCATGGTAGCACCCGGGGAGGGAGGTTCCGTTCCCGGCCTGAGTCGATTTCCAGGAATTCGACCCCATCCAAGGTCCGTTTCCAGGATTTCGACCGATGGGCTAAACCTGGCCCGCGCAGCGGGCCCCAAGCACACCGAGGCCCCGCGAAGCGGGGCCGAGAACACCGCCATGGTACCACCCGGGGAGGGAGGTTCGGTTCCCGGCTTGAGTCAATTTCCAGGAATTCGACCCCATCCAAAGGTCGATTTCCAGGATTTCGACCGATGGGCTAAACCTGGCCCGCGCAGCGGGCCCCAAGCGCACGAGGCCCCGCGAAGCGGGGCCCAGTACCGCCATGGTAGCACCCGGGGAGGGAGGTTCGGTTCCCGGCTTGAGTCGATTTCCAGGAATTCGACCCCATCCAAGGTCCATTTCCAGGATTTCGACCGATGGGCTAAACCTGGCCCGCGAAGCGGGCCCCAAGCACACCGAGGCCCCGCGAAGCGGGGCCGAGAACACCTCCATGGTACCACCCGGGGAGGGAGGTTCGGTTCCCGGCTTGAGTCGATTTCCAGGAATTCGACCCCATCCAAGGTCCATTTCCAGGAATTCGACCGATGGGCTAAACCTGGCCCGCGCAGCGGGCCCCAAGCGCACCGAGGCCCCGCGAAGCGGGGCCGAGTACCGCCATGGTAGCACCCGGGGAGGGAGGTTCGGTTCCCGGCTTGAGTCGATTTCCAGGAATTCGACCCCATCCAAGGTCGATTTCCAGGATTTCGACCGATGGGCTAAACCTGGCCCGCGCAGCGGGCCCCAAGTGCACCGAGGCCCCGCGAAGCGGGGCCGAGTACCGCCATGGTAGCACCCGGGGAGGGAGGTTCGGTTCCCGGCTTGAGTCGATTTCCAGGAATTCGACCCCATCCAAGGTCCATTTCCAGGATTTCGACCGATGGGCTAAACCTGGCCCGCGAAGCGGGCCCCAAGCACACCGAGGCCCCGCGAAGCGGGGCCGAGAACACCGCCATGGTAGCACCCGGGGTGGGAGGTTCGGTTCCCGGCTTGAGTAGTTTTCCAGGAATTCGACCACATCCAAGGTCGATTTCCAGGATTTCGACCGATGGGCTAAACCTGGCCCGCGCAGCGGGCCCCAAGCGCACCGAGGCCCCGCGAAGCGGGGCCAAGTACCGCCATGGTAGCACCCGGGGAGGGAGGTTCGGTTCCCGGCTTGAGTCGATTTCCAGGAATTCGACCCCATCCAAGGTCCATTTCCAGGATTTCGACCGATGGGCTAAACCTGGCCCGCGAAGCGGGCCCCAAGCACACCGAGGCCCCGCGAAGCGGGGCCGAGAACACCGCCATGGTACCACCCGGGGAGGGAGGTTCGGTTCCCGGCTTGAGTCGATTTCCAGGAATTCGACCCCATCCAAGGTCCATTTCCAGGATTTCGACCGATGGGCTAAACCCGGCCCGCGCAGCGGGCCCCAAGCGCACCGAGGCCCCGCGAAGCGGGGCCGAGAACACCGCCATGGTGCCACCCGGGGAGGGAGGTTCGGTTCCCGGCTTGAGTCGATTTCCAGGAATTCGACCCCATCCAAGGTCCATTTCCAGGATTTCGACCGATGGGCTAAACCTGGCCCGCGAAGCGGGCCCCAAGCGCACCGAGGCCCCGCGAAGCGGGGCCGAGAACACCGCCATGGTACCACCCGGGGAGGGAGGTTCGGTTCCCGGCTTGAGTCGATTTCCAGGAATTCGACCCCATCCAAGGTCCGTTTCCAGGATTTCGACCGATGGGCTAAACCTGGCCCGCGCAGCGGGCCCCAAGCGCACCGAGGCCCCGCGAAGCGGGGCCGAGAACACCGCCATGGTACCACCCGGGGAGGGAGGTTCGGTTCCCGGCTTGAGTCGATTTCCAGGAATTCGACCCCATCCAAGGTCCATTTCCAGGATTTCGACCGATGGGCTAAACCTGGCCCGCGAAGCGGGCCCCAAGCACACCGAGGCCCCGCGAAGCGGTGCCGAGAACACCGCCATGGTACCACCCGGGGAGGGAGGTTCGGTTCCCGGCTTGAGTCGATTTCCAGGAATTCGACCCCATCCAAGGTCGATTTCCAGGATTTCGACTAAACCTGGCCCGCGCAGCGGGCCCCAAGTGCACCGAGGCCCCGCGAAGCGGGGCCGAGAACACCGCCATGGTAGCACCCGGGGAGGGAGGTTCCGTTCCCGGCCTGAGTCGATTTCCAGGAATTCGACCCCATCCAAGGTCCGTTTCCAGGATTTCGACCGATGGGCTAAACCTGGCCCGCGCAGCGGGCCCCAAGCGCACCGAGGCCCCGCGAAGCGGGGCCGAGTACCGCCATAGTAGCACCCGGGGAGGGAGGTTCGGTTCCCGGCTTGAGTCGATTTCCAGGAATTCGACCCCATCCAAGGTCGATTTCCAGGATTTCGACCGATGGGCTAAACCTGGCCCGCGCAGCGGACCCCAAGCGCACCGAGGCCCCGCGAAGCGGGGCCGAGTACCGCCATGGTAGCATCCGGGGAGGGAGGTTCGGTTCCCGGCTTGAGTCGATTTCCAGGAATTCGACCCCATCCAAGGTCGATTTCCAGGATTTCGACCGATGGGCTAAACCTGGCCCGCGCAGCGGGCCCCAAGCACACCGAGGCCCCGCGGAGCGGGGCCGAGAACACCGCCATGGTAGCACCCGGGGAGGGAGGTTCGGTTCCCGGCTTGAGTCGATTTCCAGGAATTCGACCCCATCCAAGGTCCATTTCCAGGATTTCGACCGATGGGCTAAACCTGGCCCGCGCAGCGGGCCCCAAGCGCACCGAGGCCCCGCGAAGCGGGGCCGAGAACACCGCCATGGTAGCACCCGGGGAGGGAGGTTCCGTTCCCGGCTTGAGTCGATTTCCAGGAATTCGACCCCATCCAAGGTCCATTTCCAGGATTTCGACCGATGGGCTAAACCTGGCCCGCGCAGCGGGCCCCAAGTGCACCGAGGCCCCGCGAAGCGGGGCCGAGTACCGCCATGGTAGCACCCGGGGAGGGAGGTTCGGTTCCCGGCTTGAGTCGATTTCCAGGAATTCGACCCCATCCAAGGTCGATTTCCAGGATTTCGACCGATGGGCTAAACCTGGCCCGCGCAGCGGGCCCCAAGCGCACCGAGGCCCCGCGAAGCGGGGCCGAGTACCGCCATGGTAGCACCCGGGGAGGGAGGTTCGGTTCCCGGCTTGAGTCGATTTCCAGGAATTCTACCCCATCCAAGGTCGATTTCCAGGATTTCGACCGATGGGCTAAACCTGGCCTGCACAGCGGGCCCCAAGCGCACCGAGGCCCCGCGGAGCGGGGCCGAGAACACCGCCATGGTAGCACCCGGGGAGGGAGGTTCCGTTCCCGGCCTGAGTCGATTTCCAGGAATTCGACCCCATCCAAGGTCCGTTTCCAGGATTTCGACCGATGGGCTAAACCTGGCCCGCGCAGCGGGCCCCAAGCACACCGAGGCCCCGCGAAGCGGGGCCGAGAACACCGCCATGGTACCACCCGGGGAGGGAGGTTCGGTTCCCGGCTTGAGTCAATTTCCAGGAATTCGACCCCATCCAAAGGTCGATTTCCAGGATTTCGACCGATGGGCTAAACCTGGCCCGCGCAGCGGGCCCCAAGCGCACGAGGCCCCGCGAAGCGGGGCCCAGTACCGCCATGGTAGCACCCGGGGAGGGAGGTTCGGTTCCCGGCTTGAGTCGATTTCCAGGAATTCGACCCCATCCAAGGTCCATTTCCAGGATTTCGACCGATGGGCTAAACCTGGCCCGCGAAGCGGGCCCCAAGCACACCGAGGCCCCGCGAAGCGGGGCCGAGAACACCTCCATGGTACCACCCGGGGAGGGAGGTTCGGTTCCCGGCTTGAGTCGATTTCCAGGAATTCGACCCCATCCAAGGTCCATTTCCAGGAATTCGACCGATGGGCTAAACCTGGCCCGCGCAGCGGGCCCCAAGCGCACCGAGGCCCCGCGAAGCGGGGCCGAGTACCGCCATGGTAGCACCCGGGGAGGGAGGTTCGGTTCCCGGCTTGAGTCGATTTCCAGGAATTCGACCCCATCCAAGGTCGATTTCCAGGATTTCGACCGATGGGCTAAACCTGGCCCGCGCAGCGGGCCCCAAGTGCACCGAGGCCCCGCGAAGCGGGGCCGAGTACCGCCATGGTAGCACCAGGGGAGGGAGGTTCGGTTCCCGGCTTGAGTCGATTTCCAGGAATTCGACCCCATCCAAGGTCCATTTCCAGGATTTCGACCGATGGGCTAAACCTGGCCCGCGAAGCGGGCCCCAAGCACACCGAGGCCCCGCGAAGCGGGGCCGAGAACACCGCCATGGTACCACCCGGGGAGGGAGGTTCGGTTCCCGGCTTGAGTCGATTTCCAGGAATTCGACCCCATCCAAGGTCCATTTCCAGGATTTCGACCGATGGGCTAAACCCGGCCCGCGCAGCGGGCCCCAAGCGCACCGAGGCCCCGCGAAGCGGGGCCGAGAACACCGCCATGGTGCCACCCGGGGAGGGAGGTTCGGTTCCCGGCTTGAGTCGATTTCCAGGAATTCTACCCCATCCAAGGTCCATTTCCAGGATTTCGACCGATGGGCTAAACCTGGCCCGCGAAGCGGGCCCCAAGCGCACCGAGGCCCCGCGAAGCGGGGCCGAGAACACCGCCATGGTACCACCCGGGGAGGGAGGTTCGGTTCCCGGCTTGAGTCGATTTCCAGGAATTCGACCCCATCCAAGGTCGATTTCCAGGATTTCGACCGATGGGCTAAACCTGGCCCGCGCAGCGGGCCCCAAGCGCACCGAGGCCCCGCGAAGCGGGGCCGAGTACCGCCATGGTAGCACCCGGGGAGGGAGGTTCGGTTCCCGGCTTGAGTCGATTTCCAGGAATTCTACCCCATCCAAGGTCGATTTCCAGGATTTCGACCGATGGGCTAAACCTGGCCTGCACAGCGGGCCCCAAGCGCACCGAGGCCCCGCGGAGCGGGGCCGAGAACACCGCCATGGTAGCACCCGGGGAGGGAGGTTCCGTTCCCGGCCTGAGTCGATTTCCAGGAATTCGACCCCATCCAAGGTCCGTTTCCAGGATTTCGACCGATGGGCTAAACCTGGCCCGCGCAGCGGGCCCCAAGCACACCGAGGCCCCGCGAAGCGGGGCCGAGAACACCGCCATGGTACCACCCGGGGAGGGAGGTTCGGTTCCCGGCTTGAGTCAATTTCCAGGAATTCGACCCCATCCAAAGGTCGATTTCCAGGATTTCGACCGATGGGCTAAACCTGGCCCGCGCAGCGGGCCCCAAGCGCACGAGGCCCCGCGAAGCGGGGCCCAGTACCGCCATGGTAGCACCCGGGGAGGGAGGTTCGGTTCCCGGCTTGAGTCGATTTCCAGGAATTCGACCCCATCCAAGGTCCATTTCCAGGATTTCGACCGATGGGCTAAACCTGGCCCGCGAAGCGGGCCCCAAGCACACCGAGGCCCCGCGAAGCGGGGCCGAGAACACCTCCATGGTACCACCCGGGGAGGGAGGTTCGGTTCCCGGCTTGAGTCGATTTCCAGGAATTCGACCCCATCCAAGGTCCATTTCCAGGAATTCGACCGATGGGCTAAACCTGGCCCGCGCAGCGGGCCCCAAGCGCACCGAGGCCCCGCGAAGCGGGGCCGAGTACCGCCATGGTAGCACCCGGGGAGGGAGGTTCGGTTCCCGGCTTGAGTCGATTTCCAGGAATTCGACCCCATCCAAGGTCGATTTCCAGGATTTCGACCGATGGGCTAAACCTGGCCCGCGCAGCGGGCCCCAAGTGCACCGAGGCCCCGCGAAGCGGGGCCGAGTACCGCCATGGTAGCACCAGGGGAGGGAGGTTCGGTTCCCGGCTTGAGTCGATTTCCAGGAATTCGACCCCATCCAAGGTCCATTTCCAGGATTTCGACCGATGGGCTAAACCTGGCCCGCGAAGCGGGCCCCAAGCACACCGAGGCCCCGCGAAGCGGGGCCGAGAACACCGCCATGGTACCACCCGGGGAGGGAGGTTCGGTTCCCGGCTTGAGTCGATTTCCAGGAATTCGACCCCATCCAAGGTCCATTTCCAGGATTTCGACCGATGGGCTAAACCCGGCCCGCGCAGCGGGCCCCAAGCGCACCGAGGCCCCGCGAAGCGGGGCCGAGAACACCGCCATGGTGCCACCCGGGGAGGGAGGTTCGGTTCCCGGCTTGAGTCGATTTCCAGGAATTCTACCCCATCCAAGGTCCATTTCCAGGATTTCGACCGATGGGCTAAACCTGGCCCGCGAAGCGGGCCCCAAGCGCACCGAGGCCCCGCGAAGCGGGGCCGAGAACACCGCCATGGTACCACCCGGGGAGGGAGGTTCGGTTCCCGGCTTGAGTCGATTTCCAGGAATTCGACCCCATCCAAGGTCCGTTTCCAGGATTTCGACCGATGGGCTAAACCTGGCCCGCGCAGCGGGCCCCAAGCGCACCGAGGCCCCGCGAAGCGGGGCCGAGAACACCGCCATGGTACCACCCGGGGAGGGAGGTTCGGTTCCCGGCTTGAGTCGATTTCCAGGAATTCGACCCCATCCAAGGTCCATTTCCAGGATTTCGACCGATGGGCTAAACCTGGCCCGCGAAGCGGGCCCCAAGCACACCGAGGCCCCGCGAAGCGGTGCCGAGAACACCGCCATGGTACCACCCGGGGAGGGAGGTTCGGTTCCCGGCTTGAGTCGATTTCCAGGAATTCGACCCCATCCAAGGTCGATTTCCAGGATTTCGACTAAACCTGGCCCGCGCAGCGGGCCCCAAGTGCACCGAGGCCCCGCGAAGCGGGGCCGAGAACACCGCCATGGTAGCACCCGGGGAGGGAGGTTCCGTTCCCGGCCTGAGTCGATTTCCAGGAATTCGACCCCATCCAAGGTCCGTTTCCAGGATTTCGACCGATGGGCTAAACCTGGCCCGCGCAGCGGGCCCCAAGCGCACCGAGGCCCCGCGAAGCGGGGCCGAGTACCGCCATAGTAGCACCCGGGGAGGGAGGTTCGGTTCCCGGCTTGAGTCGATTTCCAGGAATTCGACCCCATCCAAGGTCGATTTCCAGGATTTCGACCGATGGGCTAAACCTGGCCCGCGCAGCGGGCCCCAAGCGCACCGAGGCCCCGCGAAGCGGGGCCGAGTACCGCCATGGTAGCACCCGGGGAGGGAGGTTCGGTTCCCGGCTTGAGTCGATTTCCAGGAATTCGACCCCATCCAAGGTCGATTTCCAGGATTTTGACCGATGGGCTAAACCTGGCCCGCGCAGCGGGCCCCAAGCGCACCGAGGCCCCGCGAAGCGGGGCCGAGAACACCGCCATGGTACCACCCGGGGAGGGAGGTTCGGTTCCCGGCTTGAGTCGATTTCCAGGAATTCGACCCCATCCAAGGTCGATTTCCAGGATTTCGACCGATGGGCTAAACCTGGCCCGCGCAGCGGGCCCCAAGCGCACCGAGGCCCCGCGGAGCGGGGCCGAGTACCGCCATGGTAGCACCCGGGGAGGGAGGTTCGGTTCCCGGCTTGAGTCGATTTCCAGGAATTCGACCCCATCCAAGGTCGATTTCCAGGATTTCGACCGATGGGCTAAACCTGGCCCGCACAGCGGGCCCCAAGCGCACCGAGGCCCCGCGAAGCGGGGCCGAGAACACCGCCATGGTACCACCCGGGGAGGGAGGTTCGGTTCCCGGCTTGAGTCGATTTCCAGGAATTCGACCCCATCCAAGGTCCATTTCCAGGATTTCGACCGATGGGCTAAACCTCCTCTTATAGGATGGTTCAAAAATGAAGACACACCCCTTTTGGGGAGTGCCAAATTGAGTCTGTATCCTGGAAGAGGACATGTCTCTATCCTGAAATATTACATGTATATATCCTGGAAGAGTACATGTCTCTATCCTGAAATATTACATGTATATATCCTGGAAGAGTACATGTCTCTATCCTGAAATATTACATGTATATATCCTGGAAGAGTACATTGGCTTCCAGAATCGTTACATACAGAATTAGGGTTTTAGTTAGAAAATGCCTGAGTCATTCATTAATAAAGCAGGTGGAAATGAGCAGTAATTTGTCAATATTAATCATTAAAAAAAAAAAAAACTAGAATTTGTGGAACCAGGAGAGTGAAACAGGATTAGTCTTACCTTCATAGTGGCAAAGTTTGAAACGAAAATGCATGTAGGGCTTTTATAGAGTTAGGGTTTTGAGCTTGAAAATGCCCAAGTCATGAGTTGATGAAGCGGGTGAAAATGAGCAGTAATTTGTCAATATTAATCATTAAAAAATTAAAAAATATATATATAATGTGTGGAACCAAGAGAATGAAACAGGATGATGAGTCTTACCTTCATAGTGGCAAAGCTTGAAACGAAAAAGCAGGTAGGGCTTTTATAGAGTTAGGGTTTTGAACTTGAAAATGCCCAAGTCATGAATTGATAAAGCGGGTGAAAATGATCAGTAATTTGTCAATATGAATGATTTTTAGAAATAGAATGTGTGGATATTACATGTATATATCCTGGAAGAGTACATGTCTCTATCCTGAAATATTACATGTATATATCCTGGAAGCGAACATGTCTCTATCCTGAAATATTACATGTATATATCCTGGAAGAGTACATTGGCTTCCAGAATCGTTACATACAGAATTAGGGTTTTAGTTAGAAAATGCCTGAGTCATTCATTAATAAAGCAGGTGGAAATGAGCAGTAATTTGTCAATATTAATCATTAAAAATAAAAAAAAAACTAGAATGTGTGGAACCAGGAGAGTGAAACAGGATTAGTCTTACCTTCATAGTGGCAAAGTTTGAAACGAAAATGCATGTAGGGCTTTTATAGAGTTAGGGTTTTAGCTTGAAAATGCCCAAGTCATGAATTGATAAAGCGGGTGAAAATGAGCAGTAATTTGTCAATATTAATCATTAAAAAATTAAAAAATATATATATAATGTGTGGAACCAAGAGAATGAAACAGGATGAGTCTTACCTTCATAGTGGCAAAGCTTGAAACGAAAAAGCAGGTAGGGCTTAAATAGAGTTAGGGTTTTGAACTTGAAAATGCCCAAGTCATGAATTGATAAAGCGGGTGAAAATGATCAGTAATTTGTCAATATGAATGATTTTTAGAAATAGAATGTGTGGAACCAGGAGCGTGACACATGGTGAGTCTTACCTTCATGGTGGCAATGAGTGAATGGTGGATAAGGTAATTTTCCAGGAATTGGGCTGACCTTCCAAGATATAGACCAAGTTGTATTTTCCAGGAATTGGGCTGACCTTCCAAGTTCTAGAGCAACTTGGAAAGAATTCTTGAGCCGGCAGCATCTTGTGTCAATATGTAGGACTTTTGGTCAAGTTCCAGGAAGCGGACCCCAATTCCAACTTTTGTGCCCTCAGTTAGAAAAGTCAAATTTTGTGAGACTGGGTGAGTTTTACCTTCATGTTGGCAATGAGTGAATGGTGGATAAGGTAATTTTCCAGGAATTGGGCTGACCTTCCAAGATATAGACCAAGTTGTATTTTCCAGGAATTGGGCTGACCTTCCAAGTTCTAGACCAACTTGGAACGAATTTTTGAGCCGGCAGCATCTTGTGTCAATATGTAGGACTTTTGGTCAAGTTCCAGGAAGCGGACCCCAATTCCAACTTTTGTGCCCTCAGTTAGAAAAGTCAAATTTTATGTGCTAAAATTATTATACGGTCTCTTGGCGCCATCATGTGGCCAAGTAGGCCAACTGCAGTTTTTTGAATTTTTAAATTGCATTTTTTTGCTCCAAAAAAGCATTTTTATGACACGAAAATTAGCCTTAGATACATTTCAGAAGAGAGCGATGCATTTTTGCCGTTTTTAGGAGTTTTAAACGTTTAGTTCCAAATTTGTCAAATTCCAGGAAATGCACCGCCGATAATGTGGATTCCAAATCGCGGGGTTCTAACGGGATGCTATCGGGGCATAATTAGGGTTAGGGTTAGGGTTAGGGTAGGAAGCAGGATTCCTCCTTCCGTCAAAGCGGGAGGAGGGAAGTGCACGGTCCATCCCCCAGTGCCCTCGTCCGCCCCGGCTCCGGAGTGGCCGGTCCCCACCCCTCTCCCTTTGCCAATCTTGTTGACCGTTACGTTGGCGACGTCTACCGTAACGCACCACGGTCCAATCATCATCATACTGTTCATACATAGTTATATGAGTATATATATATATATATGAATTGAGTTATGAATATATATATAAATATATATATATATATATGAATTCTTTTGTTATATATGTAATAAAACAAAAAATCAACAAAAAAAACTCAAAAAAGTAAAAATAATATATATAAAAAAAATGTTTTTCAAAAAAATTCAAAAAGTACAAAAAAACTTATGCCCGTCGCGACGTTTCGACCTTTAGGGGTCTTCTTCAGGCGTGGGCACAATGAAATACAAAAGAAAACAAAAACAAAACTAGCGAAACTGCTAATTTACAATGAATGGCTTCTGCAGACAGTAGGGAGATGTTGTCCCTCCGAGAGTCAGAGCAAGAATGAGGGTTAGGGTTAGGGTTAGGGTTAGGGTTAGGGTTAGGGTTAGGTTACAGGGGTTTTACCATGATGGCCCCGGGGCCATCCTCAAATAACTTGAGAACGATAGGTCGTAGAGAGATGGGACCAAGACCGTTGTGCTCAGCGTGGTCTAATTAGGTGGGATAGGTGTCTTTTCCAAGTTTGTGCCATTCCCAAGGTGCAGTTGCGGCATTTCACCACAAGGGGGCGATGTTGCTCCATTGACTTTGATTGATTTTTTTTGTTTTCCATCCACTTCATCCATTTTTGGGATTGTGTTTGTGTTTTGGTTGGGTTTAGGATTTAGGCTGTTTTAGGGTTCCTTAGGTTTTAGGGTTCCTTAGGTTACAGGGGTTTTACCATGATGGCCCCGGGGCCATCCTCAAATAACTTGAGAACGATAGGTCGTAGAGAGATGGGACCAAGACCGTTGTGTTCAGCGTGGTCTAATTAGGTGGGATAGGTGTCTTTTCCAAGTTTGTGCCATTCCCAAGGTGCAGTTGCGGCATTTCACCACAAGGGGGCGATGTTGCTCCATTGACTTTGATTGATTTTTTTTGTTTTCCATCCACTTCATCCATTTTTGGGATTGTGTTTGTGTTTTGGTTGGGTTTAGGATTTAGGCTGTTTTAGGGTTCCTTAGGTTTTAGGGTTCCTTAGGTTACAGGGGTTTTACCATGATGGCCCCGGGGCCATCCTCAAATAACTTGAGAACGATAGGTCGTAGAGAGATGGGACCAAGACCGTTGTGTTCAGCGTGGTCTAATTAGGTGGGATAGGTGTCTTTTCCAAGTTTGTGCCATTCCCAAGGTGCAGTTGCGGCATTTCACCACAAGAGGGCGATGTTGCTCCATTGACTTTGATTGATTTTTTTTGTTTTCCATCCACTTCATCCATTTTTGGGATTGTGTTTGTGTTTTGGTTGGGTTTAGGATTTAGGCTGTTTTAGGGTTCCTTAGGTTTTAGGGTTCCTTAGGTTACAGGGGTTTTACCATGATGGCCCCGGGGCCATCCTCAAATAACTTGAGAACGATAGGTCGTAGAGAGATGGGACCAAGACCGTTGTGTTCAGCGTGGTCTAATTAGGTGGGATAGGTGTCTTTTCCAAGTTTGTGCCATTCCCAAGGTGCAGTTGCGGCATTTCACCACAAGGGGGCGATGTTGCTCCATTGACTTTGATTGATTTTTTTTGTTTTCCATCCACTTCATCCATTTTTGGGATTGTGTTTGTGTTTTGGTTGGGTTTAGGATTTAGGCTGTTTTAGGGTTCCTTAGGTTTTAGGGTTCCTTAGGTTACAGGGGTTTTACCATGATGGGTTAGGGTTAGGGTTAGGGTTAGGGTTAGGGTTAGGGTTAGGGTTAGGGTTAGGGTTAGGGTTAGGTTAGGGTAGGGTTAGGGTTAGGGTTAGGGTTAGGGTTAGGGTTAGGGTTAGGGTTAGGGTTAGGGTTAGGGTTAGGGTTAGGGTTAGGGTTAGGGTTAGGGTTAGGGTTAGGGTTAGGGTTAGGGTTAGGGTTAGGGTTAGGGTTAGGGTTAGGGTTAGGGTTAGGGTTAGGGTTAGGGTTAGGGTTAGGGTTAGGGTTAGGGTTAGGGTTAGGGTTAGGGTTAGGGTTAGGGTTAGGGTTAGGGTTAGGGTTAGGGTTAGGGTTAGGGTTAGGGTTAGGGTTAGGGTTAGGGTTAGGGTTAGGGTTAGGGTTAGGGTTAGGGTTAGGGTTAGGGTTAGGGTTAGGGTTAGGGTTAGGGTTAGGGTTAGGGTTAGGGTTAGGGTTAGGGTTAGGGTTAGGGTTAGGGTTAGGGTTAGGGTTAGGGTTAGGGTTAGGGTTAGGGTTAGGGTTAGGGTTAGGGTTAGGGTTAGGGTTAGGGTTAGGGTTAGGGTTAGGGTTAGGGTTAGGGTTAGGGTTAGGGTTAGGGTTAGGGTTAGGGTTAGGGTTAGGGTTAGGGTTAGGGTTAGGGTTAGGGTTAGGGTTAGGGTTAGGGTTAGGGTTAGGGTTAGGGTTAGGGTTAGGGTTAGGGTTAGGGTTAGGGTTAGGGTTAGGGTTAGGGTTAGGGTTAGGGTTAGGGTTAGGGTTAGGGTTAGGGTTAGGGTTAGGGTTAGGGTTAGGGTTAGGGTTAGGGTTAGGGTTAGGGTTAGGGTTAGGGTTAGGGTTAGGGTTAGGGTTAGGGTTAGGGTTAGGGTTAGGGTTAGGGTTAGGGTTAGGGTTAGGGTTAGGGTTAGGGTTAGGGTTAGGGTTAGGGTTAGGGTTAGGGTTAGGGTTAGGGTTAGGGTTAGGGTTAGGGTTAGGGTTAGGGTTAGGGTTAGGGTTAGGGTTAGGGTTAGGGTTAGGGTTAGGGTTAGGGTTAGGGTTAGGGTTAGGGTTAGGGTTAGGGTTAGGGTTAGGGTTAGGGTTAGGGTTAGGGTTAGGGTTAGGGTTAGGGTTAGGGTTAGGGTTAGGGTTAGGGTTAGGGTTAGGGTTAGGGTTAGGGTTAGGGTTAGGGTTAGGGTTAGGGTTAGGGTTAGGGTTAGGGTTAGGGTTAGGGTTAGGGTTAGGGTTAGGGTTAGGGTTAGGGTTAGGGTTAGGGTTAGGGTTAGGGTTAGGGTTAGGGTTAGGGTTAGGGTTAGGGTTAGGGTTAGGGTTAGGGTTAGGGTTAGGGTTAGGGTTAGGGTTAGGGTTAGGGTTAGGGTTAGGGTTAGGGTTAGGGTTAGGGTTAGGGTTAGGGTTAGGGTTAGGGTTAGGGTTAGGGTTAGGGTTAGGGTTAGGGTTAGGGTTAGGGTTAGGGTTAGGGTTAGGGTTAGGGTTAGGGTTAGGGTTAGGGTTAGGGTTAGGGTTAGGGTTAGGGTTAGGGTTAGGGTTAGGGTTAGGGTTAGGGTTAGGGTTAGGGTTAGGGTTAGGGTTAGGGTTAGGGTTAGGGTTAGGGTTAGGGTTAGGGTTAGGGTTAGGGTTAGGGTTAGGGTTAGGGTTAGGGTTAGGGTTAGGGTTAGGGTTAGGGTTAGGGTTAGGGTTAGGGTTAGGGTTAGGGTTAGGGTTAGGGTTAGGGTTAGGGTTAGGGTTAGGGTTAGGGTTAGGGTTAGGGTTAGGGTTAGGGTTAGGGTTAGGGTTAGGGTTAGGGTTAGGGTTAGGGTTAGGGTTAGGGTTAGGGTTAGGGTTAGGGTTAGGGTTAGGGTTAGGGTTAGGGTTAGGGTTAGGGTTAGGGTTAGGGTTAGGGTTAGGGTTAGGGTTAGGGTTAGGGTTAGGGTTAGGGTTAGGGTTAGGGTTAGGGTTAGGGTTAGGGTTAGGGTTAGGGTTAGGGTTAGGGTTAGGGTTAGGGTTAGGGTTAGGGTTAGGGTTAGGGTTAGGGTTAGGGTTAGGGTTAGGGTTAGGGTTAGGGTTAGGGTTAGGGTTAGGGTTAGGGTTAGGGTTAGGGTTAGGGTTAGGGTTAGGGTTAGGGTTAGGGTTAGGGTTAGGGTTAGGGTTAGGGTTAGGGTTAGGGTTAGGGTTAGGGTTAGGGTTAGGGTTAGGGTTAGGGTTAGGGTTAGGGTTAGGGTTAGGGTTAGGGGTTAGGGTTAGGGTTAGGGTTAGGGTTAGGGTTAGGGTTAGGGTTAGGGTTAGGGTTAGGGTTAGGGTTAGGGTTAGGGTTAGGGTTAGGGTTAGGGTTAGGGTTAGGGGTTAGGGGGTTGGGTTAGGGTTAGGGTTAGGGTTAGGGTTAGGGTTAGGGTTAGGGTTAGGGTTAGGGTGTTAGGGTTAGGGTTAGGGTTAGGGGTTAGGGTTAGGGTTAGGGTTAGGGTTAG